>NC_031769.1:50649588-50936317 GCF_001522545.3 Parus major
TCAAAGTTCCTATGATTTTGATTCGGCTTTTTAAAATCTCTTTAATCAGAAATGCAATGATTTACTTATGCCAAGAATTTCAGCTATGTCTCGTGATTGTAAGTGCTCTGATTTTTTGATATCTCCCTAGGGAAGAGGCAGAATTATTGCAGTGCTGAGAAATTACCTCAGTGAAAATTGTCTTAAGTTCAGGATCTGAAAATGGTTTCTTGTTTTTGAAAACATTACACCTACAAGTTACTTAAATGATCCAGAATTTCCTTATGTCCCTGTTTCATGATAGGACGTTGAGTGGCTGTACATCGCAGAGTACTTTCCACTCTTAAATGTTGACAATGACAGCTGTAAAGAACAAGGAACTATGCTCTGGAAAATAAGATTATTATTTAAAAAGTCAGAGTGAAATGACAACATTCTACAGCAATCTGATGAAGCTGTGCCTTATAGTAGGAGAATGTGTTCATGGGTATTTTTAGTTCTCATAATGGTTGTGATACACTGGCCACTGTGCCTTCCTCAAAAAGATTGTGATTTCTTTCCACAAATACACACTTTCCATGAAAGCTATTAATCAAACAAAACATATTAAACAACTTTAAATATTAGCCATTGATACTACCAAATGTCCTTAGCCAATGTATTAGAATAATACCAACCAACATCCCTTTGGAATGGGCTGACTTAATCCTGACTTGTGGGAGCTGTGTTTAACGTCGGACAAGTCAATAGAAAAGAGACATCTATGAAACCAGGCTGAAAAGATGTCTGGCCTTCATGTGCACATCCCTAAACAGACTCTTCCATGGGCCAGTCTTTCCAGTGAAGGAACTTGGGTTCTAGTTCTGTCTTCTTACACTGCTCTACAGACAGCATGACCATCCTCTTCATCTGCATAGTATATGGGCGTTCTATGACACCTTGAAGATCATGAAAATGGAGGAGCTCCAGAAAGAGGAATGTTGCTCACCCTGGAGACTCCAGCTCTATATTGTGGAGGGGATCTATGTTTTGAGAAAGCATTCTTCTATGGCAGCAGTTAGTAAGTCAAATCCAAAATGTGTTAAATTGTCTTCATGTAAACGGTGTTTTCTTAGACTATTTATATTGTGATGGCTTATCCAAAAGCTGAGGTTTTTGCAATTTTCCATCTCTATGAATACCCATATTGGGACAATCAAAGCAGCCGTTACATTCTAAATCTTATATTGAATGTCAGGCAACTTTCCTGTCAAGGCCAGCCTACTCTTTGATGAAAATGTTGATAAGGAATGGTTGGTTAGCACCTAGAGGTGACTGTGGGTTACAAAATATCTCTCCTCACTAAATAATCAAATCAGAAAAAAATTTATTTGTATGACCTATTTCCAAGTCATCTGAATGCCACATGCTTCCATACATTTTATGTTCCATGTGCTTCTGTCTGCAATGTAATTGGTGATTGATATTTTGAATCTCTTCAGTTGAGGTCCAAGAGCTATTATAGAGGGAAATAAGATACAAGTGGCAATACGAAGTTCAGGTATCAGTTCAGATGTACAGAGGGGAAGGTAATAGATCAGTTGGAACAGTTTTAATGCCTCAGAGCAGAAGAAAGGATATTGTAGTTTCATATGAAGAGGGGAAATAACCTGACTTTCCCTGATGCTATTTTTTTCCTTCTTTATGATTGATACCTTTTCCTTTAGTCTTTAGGGGTTGAACTCATCAACACTTCCAGAATTATTAGTATGTGCAGCCATTCACTTGCCCTTTTACCTGTCATCAGTGAGCTTGCCTTGTTGGCATATGGTGAGCTTTTTTTCTCACCTTTTATTCTCATTTCTAGCTGAACTTACTTGTAATATATCTCAAATTTGTACTGGACCCAGAATTGGCAGTCGGCATAAAACTTGAGGGAATTCAGAGCAGCTACTATTAATAAATAGGAAAATGTTCGTAAAAATGGTGATTGGGATGTCGCATGGACTTGTATGCTTTATTGCACTTTCCAGCAGGCACTGAGACTAGCAGTAATTCTTACTGCTGGCCTCAGCTAAACTACTCTGTTCTCCACTGAGAACAGGGACTCTATTCTATTAGACTCCTAAAACATCAATATGAAGTTCATTTTTCCACATTTGAATCAAAACATGAATATAATTTCTAGTTTGTATTTAATAACTTAAATTTGATGGTGTGTGCCACTTAATTTAGATTTAAACAACATTTTGTTATGGTGAAGTGCCTGTTGAATTGCATGCAAGTTAGATCCTTCAACTACAGGAGTCTGAGAGAAGTTATTTCAAGTGTTCCTAAGGGTAGGAAATCTATGATATACATTAGGAATAAGAAAATCTGGCCCTCTCTAGGGCTGACTAGCACCATGCTTTAAGCTTGGAAATGAACCACAGAATCATTCAGGAAAGACCTCCATGATCATCAAGCCCAGCCTTTGATTGATCACCACGTGACACTACGTGCCACATCCAGTCATTTCTTGAACATCTCCAGGGACTGTGACTTTACCGCTTCCCTGGGCAGCCCATTCCAGTATTTAACCACCCTTTCTGTGAAAAATTCCTTCTGATGTCCAGCCTGAACCTTCCTTGGAGCAGTTTGAGGTTATATCCTCTTATCTGGTGACTTGTTACCTGGGAGAACAGGCTGGCCTCCACCTGGGTACAACCTGCAAAATTTCAGGCAGTTGTACAGAGTGATAAGGTCTCACCGCTGAGCCTCCTTTTCTCCAGGTTAAACAACCCCAGCTCCCTCACCTGCTCCTCATAGGACTTTTGTTCCACACCCTTCACAAGCGTTGTAGCCCTTCTCTGGACATGCTCCAGCACCTCAATGTCTTTTTGGAAATGAGACAAGACAAAAATGGATGCAGGACTCAAGGTGTGAAGTAGGATCTAGATCTTAGGACATGCAGTAGTTTGCACTAGAAGGGATTTCAGGAAGTGAGCTTTTGTAGACTACATTTTGCCTATGACTCTGTATAAGCTTGATATCAACCAGATTTTCAGTGGTGAACTAGAAGATTGCATTTATCTTTAGAAAACCAAGCTTAAAACTCCCAAAATATGATAAAATTTATCAATTTGTGACATATATATTGTTAGTACCTTTCTAGTTTGGAATTTGGCCACTTGAGAGATGTAGTCTAGGACAATTTAAAAGGTAGCTCTTAGTGGTTTTTGTGAAATTTTAGATAGTTATTGGTGAAGCTGAGGACAAAGCTGATCTTCTAGGCCTTTTGCGTGGTTCAAGTTCCCTCACCATAGCAGGTGCTGTGACAGAATGAGGGTCTCTAGATAAATTTTGAGACATAGTAGGCTGAATGTGTTTTGTTGTTGTATTTCAGTTCTCTGCAAATCCAGCAGCAAGAAATTCTGAGACCTAAAAGAATTTTTTGTTTGTTTTATGGATTTGAGATTTTGTTTGAAAAATGAAAAAAAAAGAGTAATTAAGATTCCCCTCTGTGATGCTTTGAAAAACTAAACCCTGCTGAGCTGAAGTTCAGAGTAACAGAACAATAGAGAATTACTTTGAAGTACTAGTGAGAAGCATAACAGATGATTACAGCACAAGGAAAAAATGGGAGGTTATTACAGTGCTTTTTCTATGAAGCCAAGATGCAAATCCCATTAGGGGAGTTCTATTGTCACAAGATTTGCTGTATAGAAGCCTTTGATAGCATCATGCTATATATCTGGTTACCATGATGTCTCCCAGAGGACTGTTGAAAGAAGGAGCTTTGGAAAATATTGTCAGGATAGTGCTTTGGAGCACTCCAAGCAGAAAAAGAAGCATAAGACAAAAGAAAAAAAAAGATGATTCATGGTTCATTTTGTTAGTGATTCAAGAAGAGCAATGGTCCTGGGAATGAACTCAAGGAGCAGAGGTGAATGCATGAGGTTAGCATAAGTAAGACCTGTGACAGAAAAGAGCAGGTTTTTAATCCCATAAAAGGAACTCTTGGATTTTCACTGCCTCAAGCTACACAGTGAAAAGCATTTAAAAACATAGTTTCTCTGGGAGTTACTACAGGGCAAAAGTATTATTTTCATAGCTAGAGCTTAGCATGAATCTATTACCAGGGTGAAGTGTCAGGTCTTGTAAAATACAGATGTTATCTAGGGTTGCCTGTGTCAGGGTCTTCTCACTGGCTGTGATGGCCTTAGGATCAAACCATTGTTTTACAGTTGTCCTTTTTCTCTTACTGCAGGGTTGCCTTAGGGCAGATGAACCTTTTTTTTTAATGATAAGGAAATAAAGAAATAAATAAATAAAAAAAGGGAAACAAAAGAAAAAGCAGCCCCAAGAAGCCCACAGTGTTACAAGTGGCTGACCTTGATCCAGTGGTGATTTCAAATAGTGAGTGCCTTTTAAAAGTGGATTTTGTCTTTTCAATTTGCCTGAGTCTTGTTGTATTTCCAGAATTTTACAATTTTTATTACTTTATTACGATAATTGCAGTTATGAGTAACTTAGCTAGTGAACAGTTTAACTCTTCTGTAGTATGTTGAGACTAGTACTTATTAGCTACTTGACTGATGGAGTGTGCATCTTTCACTGTGTTCCGTGCCTAGAGACACCAGTAGTTTGAGAATATGGATGTTGGATTGCTGGTTTTCTCATCTGAGTGGTTTATACTCTGTCTTGTGCTCACCCATATTATCAAGTATTAAAAATGAACTATAAATTCATGTAAGTCAGAAAATAGTTAACTTTTCTGCTCAGCTCATTGTCTTTTTTCTTTTGTACAGTAGGCTCTTTTGTTAAATTTCGGCATTATATAAATGCGTTACTAAAAGAGTCTGTGCATTTACATTTAGAAAACAGCATAGCAGGATTATTTTTCTTTAATGTGTAATTGGTTAGATGTTAGCCAAAAATGTAGCACACAGAAGTGAAACAAGTATTGTGGCTATTAACACCTTTTTTTTCTTGCAAGTTAACAATTATTTATCTAATACTTTGAGGAGACAATAGTGATGTATATCAGCCTGTCTTAGCTTTCATCTACAGTAAATCACATTGGAACAGAAACAAAACATTGTCATAGGTTTGTCATTGGGGAAAATTCCACTGACCTCAGAAATAATGGGGACAACCTATAACTTTTTAACCTATAACTTATTATCAACTTCCTTTGTTGGAAGTTTTATGACTAGCATAGCCTGATGTAGAAGCTGTTGATATCATTATTCCATCAGTTACTTTTAATTAATTTGGTTCAGACCTCCATAAAATTCTTTCTTTAAAGAGGGCCTCCCTCTATTTTCACTGAAATAAAGCTTAATGTTAACTTGGATGTCCTGGATAAGGTGTAACCACAAGATTCAATGTTGGTTCAATGTCAGCTGCATTAGCACTGAAATAATTTGGTACTTTGGAGTATGAGTATCATTCTGTTGGATTTTCTTTTGAAAAACCCCAGCTCCTTCAAACCCTTGCTGCTTATGTTTAGAGCCCAAGGTCTGTCTCATTGGGAGTTCTGTTTCTGGCAGTGTAAGTCATTAAGCAGGTAACTAAGTTTTTCCTTGTCTGAACATGCATTTGTCTTTCAAGCCTCTTGATGTTACCTACAACAAACCCTTAGCTTTAGGCCTTAGCTTCCAGTTGGCCATGGTTGTCCATAGCATTAGCTTGGTGTTTGTGAGGCATAATAAGCTATGAGTAGTTGATTGTCAGGTCAAACTGGATAGTAACAGAACAGCACATTTGAAATGTGTTTCTTTTCAGGGGGAAAAAGAGAAAGAGGGGCTAATTTGACACTGCGAGTGTTTGAAGAGGCCCCAAACATTTTGAAGTGCAATAATTGGAAAGGCTCAGATTGCATTTAGACTGACCTATTTGGCAACATAAGTGTCCTAAGAAAGAACACAAACTTGTTACATGCTGTCACAATGATTTACAATTAACTTGAGGATATGCTAATTCTGCACATTACTAATAAACTTCAGATTTTTACAAAGAATTATGAGTAAGTTATCTAGCCTATGAAAATACATGGTTGAACAAAACAACGCAGCTGATGTTTGAGTACAGGATTAAGGTGGGTCCATTGGATTTTGAAGCCCTTTGAGGTACAAAGCAAAAGTGATGTAAGTGTAGTGTCTGGCCCAAGCCATACCAGAAGTAAAATACTTTGGTTATGTCTTGGTTTTGGATGCCTAAATTGACATCTTATAAACAGATTCTGGTTTCCTAGCTTTCTGTTTTACCCATCCAGGACTGTGGGAGAAGCTGAGCACTGAGCTGCTGAGACGTGAAGTCATGAGGCACGTATTAACAGCTTGGCCTATGTTTCATCTTGATTTAAAACCACTGAAAACATTGAATGTTTGAACAGTCCACTTACTGTCTTGACAGGTAATCCAAGATAAAGGGAATGAGAATTACACCTTCTATTCCTAGGAGGATAAATATTAAGTCCCTTATTTCTCGCACACAGCATGACTATGAATAAACCTTTACAAAGCAGCAGTGGAGTATTGTTTCTCATTCTCTAAAAACTTCCAAATTTGAAGAATTTCAGCAGTCAGAAGGATTTCCTAGATAAATCTGTATCACTAAAGTAGTGTAGAAATTATTTCTCTCTAATTTTTTACAGTTGTTTTCTTCCTATCCCAGTCTGAAATAAATGTGAAAAATCATGTTCTCTGTGATGGATGCTGCATTTGAAGGAGCCTCTGTGGCTATTCAGACTTAGATATTTTCATTGATAAAAAGATGTGCAGTAATAACAGATCTGGAACATGATGGCTAGATGAGATTTCTAGAGAAAGTGATTAATATCAGCAATATGTGCTCAAGAAGTCATAACATTTGTTCATTGTCAAATGAATTTTCCTTAGCATGACATAGATCATGTGTCAACTCTGTTTAACTGAGTTGTATAATCATTTTGACAAATATATGTGAGGCTGTTCTAAGGTATCAAAAGGTGTATTTACATGGCAGGAAAGGCTTTAGACCATCAGAAGCTTCTGTTGACAGCAGTAATCTTACAAAGAACTTTGAGCAAGTTGAACCCTCTGAATATCGCACAGTACTGTCTGTTTTGGTTCACTTCCTGGCTTATTCAGATATTCAGGGACTGTGCTTTTTGATTTGTTTTCTGAAGCTGAGTAACTGTTTTAGAAATTATGGTGGGGACAGAAAGTGAGAAAAGACATGGACAGAGAGAGAAGCATAAGCAATATGCCCAAGTACACAGAGAATTACTGTATAATCCATCCTTTTTAGGGGGAAAAAGAAAAGTCAGAACAAGAGGGACTGTAGATAATTTTAATCCCTGAGAATATTAACATATTAAGGAAGTAGATTGGTTCTTCCGATTTGTCTATACATTGTCCTTAGTGATGTTATAATACTAATAGCTGTGATCTTAACAACTGTTTGGCAAAAGTCAGAGTTTCCTTTTTTTTTTTTTTTTTTTCATTTATTTTTGTGAGTTTGTCTTTCCTATTGCTTCCTGAAGGAGATGAGAAAGTGTAAGAGGGTGCATGAGGCATAGTAAATGTCTACTAAATCTCACAATGACAAGACTTAAAGTTGCTTAAGTAGTAGTGCACTGAGTCCTCCAGTTACATCTCTTTTAACCTGGGATATTTAGCTGAAGTTTCCTAGGTTGATGCCAGTATTTTCCTCAGTCAATAGACAGAGATCTAAGTTGTCTTCTGGATCACCACAGAAATTTAGATATATCTGCTAGGTACGTATAATTGAGGAGGTTTGGAGGCCTGAATAGGAGCCCAGATGTCAGGTTGCTTTTCCTTCTGTTTCCTTGGCCAGTGTAGTGCAGAAAAAAAGAGGCAAGTAAATTCTGTGGGAGTCTATAGTTAGTCTGCTCTATTTAATCTCAGTGTTGTCTTCTACTCTCAAGTCTTTCCCATTAGCCTCATCAAACTTTCTTTCTCTGTTTAGCGACAGGAGAGGGACAATAAGGGTAAGACCCTGGAGACTGCAAAGCTATCATCTAATTCTGAACATGCTGTGATTGTTGTTTTCCTTGACCACCTCCTTTTCTGGAGGCCTATGCACCTTTGTCAGAGAGCAACATTCTCATTAGGACTTTGTAAAACCCAGATACATATTAACAAGGCATCCAGAGCTGACCTTTTGTCTGGGAGGGAGATTGCTAATGCTCTTAGCAGTGATTTGTGAAGTCTGCTTTCCTTGGTGAATTTAGGATCAGTTAAGTGTTTAAGATTACTTCTAAATCATGCATTTAATTTTATTGCTTTTTCTTTAGATCTATAGAACTGTGTGAGTGTTAATGCATCACTCATATATCATTCAGTGATTATAGTGCTTCACATCTTTTACATTCACCTTCTAGAAATGCTTTGGCAGCAGAACTGGCTATGCCAAAATGCATAAGAAAGGGTAGAAATAATAAATGCACTATGAATTTGGCTGACACAGTTCAACATTTTAAGTTTTGTTTGTGACCCACTGTTCATCTCTGGCAATTTGAATATACATATGCAGTGTCCTTTTTAAAAATGTGTAGGACAATAGGTAGGCTCTAGTGTTATTAGCATAATAATCTTTACAAAAACAGTTTTCTTTTGTATTTCAAGGGCATGCTGCTGCTGTTCTCATTTAGATATTAAATTTAGATTAAGATATTATAGATATTTTAGATGTAGATATGAAATGTTGTTGAAGTCTGCAGTAAATCTTAGCAGGGTTTTGGGGAGGGGATTTTTTTGTGAGGGCTTTGAGGTTTTTTGTTTGGCTTTTTTTTGCTTTTTTTTTGTGTGTGTGGCCTTTTTTCTTTTGTGAGTGTGCTATCTTATCCCACTGGGAATGCTTATAATAGCATGAATAACTGCACACAGAACCTTTGTCCTTGCTGGTGCAGTAGCATCAAACTGTCTAGGCCACTCCTTTATGAAGGTACTGCAGGATGTTCTAGTTGATAATCCATATTACTAGCCATAAAAGGTTGGGCAAAAGGATCTTGAAGACACTTCAGGGCAACAAATTTACATTTTATGTGTTGTGTTTGCAGTAAAGAAGTATCCAGCTCCTTCCCAGGTCCAGAAGAATGGCACAATCATTGCCTATAAACTGAATGTGCTGCTAAAAAGAAGCTGTAAAAGATTTTGTTCGGAATGGTTTAGGTTTGCTTAAAGCCTATTAATCTTCTTACTCATAGTTTGTTTGTGATACTTTTTCTAGCAGTGTGTTATAAAAGAAAAATATCACTGTTTCCCATGAATTAGTATACTGGTCTGAAGGGGGCCTAATGATGTGTTTTCCTTCATTCTTAGACACAGTTGTTGAACCTCGAAAAGAGGAACTTGTGAGGGTGTTGTTTTTTCTTACTGAGAGGGCAAAGCCACTGTAGACATTCAGATGGGAGGTAGAAGTAATTTTTAGACCCTAGTAGATACTGGGTATCAATGGATTTGATAATTTCATGCTGAAGTTTTTAGGATAAGAGAATGGTAAGAAATAACGCTCTCATTAAAGTCAAAACCTCTCTGATACAGACTGAAGAATTTTGAACTTTGGTTTAGGAAACCCCTCCATATGAAGAGGTCAAAAATAATTTGAGTCTGCTTGCTCCCTTGGGAGTACAGTGATTTTTATTTTTTGCAAACAGTTAGGAGCTATTGGTCTTGCCCTGGGGAATCTACAAAAAGTTGGATGCGAAAGTGGGACACAGATTTGCATGAGGGCACTGAGTCCTGGCTTCTCTGTGGAAGAAGTCCTCTCTCTGAGCATGGAGGAGTGATTGTTTAGCCATATGTTTCTACAGGTCACTTCAGAGATTTTTCTAAGTGTAGGGGTGTTTCTGGTTCGCATGTCATACCTCATTTTCTGTTTGGGATTGATCACCAGAATCAGAATTGTGTTTCAAATCATACTGCAAGTACCTACCCTGTCTGTAATATTTCTGAAATGTCAAATGTTTCCAGATACTGACAGAAGCAGTGGAAAGGAGCAAGTGCACCATGTTAGAGTTTGAAACACAGGTTCAGAGCAACCAGTTCTGTGATTATGTGTTTCTGGGGTATCTTCCAGTTCACTCAGCATTTGCAGTATAGTGCTAAAATAAAGAAATTGCCACCGTGTTCACTAGGGACTGAAAACAAACAATTAATTTACTTGTATTAAAGCCATGTTTCTCAGGATGTTGTTTCTGTCTGTTGGTAATTCTGTTGCACAGCATTACAAGAAACATAGCACATTTCTTGTTCTGAAAAGGCATTCTGAATCCATGCTAGAAGCAGCTGAGGGAGAAACTGAATGTGAAGTTCGACACACTGTGTTTTCATGGAGAATTTATGACATTTGGGTATTCCAAGAGAAATGCTGAAGTTGCAATATATCCAACATAAATAAGCATAAGGAATACTTTTTCAAAGTAGCCTGGAGAGTAAAGCCATTTAAAATTGGCAAGTTCCATCACCTTCAATTCTTTGGAAAATCCTACTCAAATAATGTAAAAAATACATGTTTATCTAATTGAGGTCCCCAGACTCTTTTTTTCCTGATTTAGAAATGAAAATTGGGAAAACATCCTGTCATGTTAAGATGTGAGTATCCATATATCATGAGTCTTCTTTTTGTGCATGCTGGTTGTTGAAATCTGTTCAAGTAGTGATGATTATCAGAGTTTATGGTTTCAAGACTTATGTAGCATGTTTGAGTGTGATAAGGCAAGAAGCCAAAAGCCTCCATCAGTTGTGAAAGTTTATATAGCTATGTGGTAGTCTTCTTTTTTGTATGAGTTATTTATGTTCAGAAAATAGAGGTGGATAAATCTTTGAGGCTTTGTTGGTAAAAGACTGCAAGTCTTGTAACCATTGGTGAGCTTTTCTATGACTTCATTAAATCTTGGCTTGGTGCCTATCTCCTTAAAGAATGATGGGCTGTGGATGATGAGCTGGCGTAACATTCTGGATGTCAGCTTGTGTAGGAGCATAAATCACTAATTTTCATAATGGTAGAATCTCAGGTTTCCATAAAAATGCTCACCCAGACAAACCCCAAACCACAACACCTTCCCAAGTAACACTTCCCTTGGATAAGAATTCTTCGGAGGAATGCAGTAAAATGAATCCTGAATGTTAGGAGCCATTTTTCAATCTCAACTCTTTTTTTATCTGCCAACTTTCTGTTGGAGTTTAATCTATTAAAGTTCCAAATGAGTGTGAATTCCAGTTCATTGCCCACTGATATTATTTAGGCTGTAAGAGTTGTGAAATGGATTTTATTGACACGTTTGAAAGTTAACCCTCTCCTATGCTCCAGTGCCATGGATAGCCTCTGAATGTACCTTGTCTAAATCTCTAATGTAAAAACTTTAGAAATGTAAACAAATACTTATGGCTTAGGCTGAAAATAAATTACATTTTTGTCATTCAGAATTTTAATTCTTTTTAGTAGATTAATGAGGGAGTAATTGATAAACTAATGTATGTTACCAAGGTAGTTATTCAGATATTTTACAGCATTCACTTTTATGTGCAGCCATAGGCACTTCAGACAGAAGTACTATTCCTAGTCATGTCAAAAGTAGTTGTTTCTTTGACTTCAGCCACAGTTTCAAAAAGGAGTGAAATATCTCAGCTGCCTTCACTGCCCTTGCTAATAGACCTCATCACTTTCCAGTGCAGTGAAGCCTTGTGTGAGTTATCCTCCCTTAGGAGAAGAAGGGAGAAGTTTCCAATAGCTGTCTATACAGCATTAACAAGACAATTTATTTCTTCCCTCCCTCACTCTACCTTCAAAGATGCTATAATGGAAAACAGATATGGTCAACTGCTTCAACTGTTTCCCATTCTTTATCTGAAAGTTACGTTTTTATAAGGAGCTCATAAAAGAGTAATAAATTCTGATTTGCTAAAAGCCATCTGGTTAATGGATTGCTTCAGAACTATTTATAATAGGATCTATCTGTGTAATTAACAGTTAAAGGCACAAGCACTTTGTTTGATAAGATTCATATTGCCATTGTTTATTAATCCTTTGCAAACAATGTGTGGCTGCATTCTAAATCCCAGGACAGATTTTGTTTAAAACAAGTGTAATGTTGAGTTAGTAATTTTAAATACCATGTCTCCAGAAATTGTCTTCCTTCAGCAGTATATGTTGTTCTGGAAGGCGTACAACTTGGATTTAAATCTAGTGGTTGAAAATATCAGAACCTGATGAAGGCAGACGCAGTGTTAGGCCTGAATTTGGTCAGCCTGAGCAACGTGTTGTAGAATGCATGGGTGTAAACCTCATCTTCCATTCAGTTGGAAGGACAGACACCCTACAAGAGCTCAAGATACAGATACAAAATGTTTTGTTCCAGTGTCTCTATTGATGTGCAGGGCTGAGTTTCAGGTAGAGTTTGGCAGCCTTTCACCAAGTCCAGCCTCACCTCTCCTGCTTGTTTCGGCATACTGTTGCAGCTCCTCAGGGACTCACATGGCACAGCCAGCCACTTTTGTGGAAAACTCTTAGGAAGTACCACAGAGTTGCTGCTGACTGATAGGTTGTATGTGAGGAAGTGTCACTCTGTCATGATTCAACCACATTCATACCTTTAGAAATAAAATGAGAAGGACATAAAGGTGTCAAGTGGTTTTTATGTCCTTGTTGATATTCAAACTTTTATGTGAGAGGTGAAATACCACATACTACTTCCTTGGGCTGTGCATCCTCTTTGTGGGGCTCAAAAGTCTCCTTCAGCTTAAAAATATTTTCCTAAGTGTTTCTTTAAAAGTCCTCCAAAGATCTAGCAAAATAAAAATGCTTAGCTGATCTTGTGTGAAAAGAAAAAGACTGCAGGCACACAGCAATTTCAGAGAAGCTGGCAGGAATTTTTAATGTGACTGAAAGTGTCTGAGTGACAAATTAGTAATAAAAATGTCACTAATTAGACCGTAGTAAAATCTTGATAATCAAAACTACTTGGGTGAGACTAAATATATTCAGATGACGGGTAGGCCAGATAATGGGAATCAGCTGAACAGAGAGACAAGCTGGCAGCTTGTTACAAAGGGAGGCTTTGAGAGATGGTGGGTGTTTTGAATAAACAAGCACCTAACATAATTACAGAACATAGTCTAAAAGTAGTAATGAAAGGATAGCTGGATGAAGAATTTTAAATAGTAGGGAAACATCATCTTCCTGGAATGAAGGAGGACAGAGGCTGTGCTAGAACTTTGTGGTTTTATTGAGACAAGTAAGTCTGGCTTAAACCAGAATGAAATCTGCTCTGTTCTATCAAAATGGCCCCTGTGTGCTCAAAGGGGCCTTTTGGGTCTCCTATTCTGCTCCCAGCACAAGTTCTTGATGTGGGACATCAATAGGATTTGGGGCTGCAGCAGGATAAATCACCTCTTTAAGAGGGTTTGCGTTAGCTGGTTTTCTCAAGTAACAGGAGAGTTCTGTAGCAGGAACTGGTGACATACTTCTGGGGAAAGGGAGGAGACACAAGGTGGGTTACTTTATTCTTGAGCAGCTGAGTTAAGAAATGCACTTTAGTAGAAAATATGCATGTCCAAAGAATAAAGGAAGAATCCAATGTCAGGATTCTTTTTTTTTTTTTTTTTTTTTGTGTGAGAAAGAGAAGCCTCCAGTCTTAAGGGAATGTCTTTGAGCAGGAGCTTTTTGATTCATTGGTTGGTAAGTTGAACTGACTTACAGGGAGGTTGTGATCCTTAAACTCATTTGTTCTGCTGGCTCTAATGCTGCATTTCTGTCATTCTTACCATCCCTTCTCAGGTGAGATTGTGGGAGAAGTAGTACATTAAGTACCTAGTTTAGTGTTTTCATGTGAAGCAAATTTATGGTGCGGGGTGGAAGAGCCTTTGGTATGGAAAAGAAAACAACTTTGGGAAACAGTGCTTTAGAACATGTAGGATAAAATGTCTCTGCTATGAATGTCAGCTTTTTAACTGAAGCTAGTAGCTTCTCAGTCACTATGTCATTGTGAAGGGTATATATTAAAATGAGTGTAAGTTTTAGTTTCAGCTTCAAGGTAATGCTTACACCTACCAGAAAATAAATTGAGTGGAAACAACCTTATTCTGTTTTTTGGAATTTTTTATTTTTTTTTTCATAGCTGATCCAGCTTTGTAACACCATAGAAAGACTAAACACAAGTGTAATTCTTTTGTCTTTTCCAATTTGTTGTTTTAATTACTGTGATCCTCTTCTGGTATTACTGAACTATCCCTTCTATGTTGCAGTAGGATCATTTGTGATGATGGCAATCACAAAGGACATTACTTCTACAGAAGCACTGATCTGTTCTTGAAAATGCCGTTTTTTAACACCATTTGATTTGAAGCATCTGCATTAGCTGTCCAGGGATCTTTCCTGGTGAAGGGGGAGGCAGAGACACCTCCAGAAAGGTGACTGAGAGTGCTGACACTAACATACTGACCCAACTCACCCTGTTGGGTAGTCTCCTACCTTGTCCTTCTCATTGCTGTGCAGAGATTTTTAGGATCAGTTAGGCAGGATGAATCAGGGTCAGCATGTGTATTTGAGCCTTTATTCTTCTTGATACATGTAAGACCAGGGTTTTTTTTCTGCTTGTCTTCCATTTGACACATAGAGGATTGCCAAGAGCATCCATTTTTTACATCCCCTGTGTGCCCTCAGCCTGGCTTCTGACAATACAGCTCTTCCTCACACAGGACCACCCTTTCATTCACATTATGCTTCATAAATAGTTAATACCTGGATGTTTCAGGCTTCTCCCTGGAGAACCTTGCATTCACTCACTAAGAATTTACTCACAAATTGGTATCATGCTTGAGTTGTCAGTGGATGCTTACACCAGAGATGGCTGTGACTTCTGCTTAAGGTCAGATCCTTGCATCTTGATTGATAACTGGAAAAGAAGAAGGGATTCATGTTTAAATGGACTTCTTAGGAACGTAGTCAGCTTTTCAACTAGCTAGTAGCTTCTCAGTCGCGATGCCACTGTAAAGGGTATTTATTACAATGGGTGTGAGTTTTAATGCCCGCTTTAAAATAATGCTTACACCCTCTATAAAGAAGCACAATCTTGCTTCCAAAAATGAACAGATTTCCCACAGGGAAATCATGAATGAACTAATTGGGCTTTTATGGTTATCTTGTTGCAGTATATGCAACCATAATTTATGCAACCATAATTATTCACAAATTTGCATCTGCCTTACCTCCATGATGAGGGAAGGGTGTGTAGATTATTTATGCACTTGGATTAACTCAGTAAAATATTAAATGAGCTTGTCTGATGCTGATAGATAATGGTCATTTTACACAAGAACAAGGTGTTGGTGATTATGAAAGACAGTCTTGTTGGGGTAAAGGCTGATCATACACAAAGAGTGCTGTGATCAAATTTACACTTCAGTTCCCTGTTGCACCAGTCCTGCAATTTTGGCAGGTGCTTGTGTGACTTCAGCAGCTTGTGAGCTGGAACACTGGCAAGTCAGAACCTGTGCAAATACTTAATATAGCACCTCATATTCCTGCATTTGTAAAAAATATTTTGGCAAAATGGATAGTGCAAACTTTTCCACACACATATAATAAGGAGTGCAGTAATCACCTAGAAAATGTTTAACTTTAAATAATTTATCTGCTTACTAAGTCAATGGTGCTTGAGATACCCAGATTTTAAAAATTACATATTTCAGTGGATAGAAATGTAAATGATAATTTTCATTTATTTTTTCTCTTATGTCCATATTGGGGCAGGGTAGCATTAGGCTTTCCATATACTAGCAACCCTTATATCCACTTGTGGAATATTCTTTTGTTGAAAAGCTTTCTAAAGTGCTTCTTCCTTGGGCCAGGTCATTTCCATTACTAAGCCACTTATAGCCATGGAAAATTTCTACATATATATATATATTTAAATCATCAACAAATAAGAAAATATGTAAAACCCACACCTAAGACAAGAATTGCAAGATATTCCCCTTTAAATGATGTTAAGTTTCTCCAACCTGGAAATGTTAATAATTTAGATACTTGTATTTTGACTAGTGGTTGCTTAATGCCAAAAATAAATTTAAGTTGTGAAAAGCCACTAGGCAATACATTAAAAGATTCTTTATAATGTCAAATAAAATATGCAATCTGGGACAGGCTAATGATAACTGAAATCAAACAAATGAGCAGGCTGTTAAGGAACCTAGCTTGTTTATTTACAGATAGAGCACTTTTTCCTTAATTGATCATTGTTAGTGAATGCCAGTGCAAAATGAGAAGGAAGTCTGGCAACATGGATATTTTTTGAATAGTGGATAACACTGTCTGATATATGTCTGTTAAAGAAAATTAAATAAGAGTTCCTCACAAAGTTGTCTGTCCAGGAACATTGCAGTTACAGTGAAGAGTAAAGCATTGGATTGATCTGGCCATAGCTGAGTGCAGAGCATGATCTACAACCTGCCCTTGACCATACCACAGTTCATCTTTCACATAAACAATTCTGTTGCTCCACAAGACTAGTCCAGGTGTATAAACCAAGGTGCACTGTACCTGTGTGTGGAGATGATGTTGCAGGTCTTTGTGACAGCTACTGTTAACTGTTGAGAATTAATAGAATAGTCTGTTCCTTCTATGTCTGTGTAAAGTTACATCATGTAAGAGATATGTAATTATGCTATTTTTCTTTCTAAAAAAGTTTTTAATTGATTGATAAATTTATATTTATGTTGAGAGAAGGATAGAAGTATCAAAATAATAAGGTGCACTAGGCTTTGTAAATATAGGTAGCTAGTTGAAAGAAAAAGAGAGTGGTGTCACCACTAGTTTCTCACCTAGTGTCTCACTGAAATTATAGCATAAGTTTTCAACTGGACACCAGAAAACCCATCTTGTACAAAACACATTGTCAGCTACATAAAAGAGATTTTAGAAATTTTATTCCTCAAGAGAACTACCAGCATTGCATAGTTGCCATTTTCCTTCCTCACTCTCCCCTGTAACAGTTAACAGCCAGCCCATCCTTTATTGTTTTTCTCAAATGTGATACATGTTCACACCAGTATTGATAAAAATAAATAAAACAGAGCTGTGATGGCTGACCCTCCTTTAAAAAGATGGGATGAAAATCAATGTGTACTAAGTGCAAGTGGATAGAGAGAGTGAAGTATTGTAATGAAGTTTTGTGTAACTTGACCAATGGCAACAAAAACCCATAACAATTATGTGCATGTTCTCTTTAGAAGAAAAAGGAGGAAGAGCTCTCTTTTCCTGAGATGAAGTAGAAAGCTTCCTTTTAAAACCTTTCTAATCTAAAAGAAGACTTATCTATCTTTTAGGGTTTTTTTGTCTCTCATCTCATTAATTGTTGCTGGGAATAATTAAAACCCATACCAGGAGATCTTAATGGAAGTTAGGAGACAATAATATAATTGAGTAAAATAGTGTAGGCTTTTAGATATTGTTATGTATTACTGTACATTATCTGAATGATTTTTCTCCATTCTACAAAAGCCTTCCTTAGCAAAACTAAACCTTGTAGTGAAAAAAAAAAAGCAAAATAAAACAAAAAAATTAAAATAAAAACCAAAGTGATGGTATACCTGATTACTTACTTCTTTTCTTTCTAATTCTGTGAAGAAAAGTGAAAATTGAAGTTAGGGCACAGAGAATGGAGGGCTGGTGCCAATCCTAGCTTAGGAAATACCCTGATATGGCGTGAACTGTTGTGCTTCTGTAGTTTAACTAAAACTGAGTTTGCCCTTCATAGGAGGGGAGTTGGGTTTTCCCTTTTTTCTTTTTTTTAATAAAATAAATATTTTCATTCAAGTGAAATCTGGAAGTAGAGAACTACTGGCATAGTAGAAAATGTGGGATGTGGTTGGTCTCTGTCTCTTTCTTTTGTGTTTCTGTGGGTTAAATTTTTTTGGGGGGGAATCCAAACAAGATTGCACAGTTCATTAGGTGTTTGACTGTGTAAGAGAAGAATGCTTGTGTGCTATCTGAAGATTTATTAATTGCCAGTATCTATAAAAATAGTCAACTTAATACGATTCTATGCATAGTAGAGAATTGCTCCTTTGGTGGTCATTTGATGGACAGGCCCTTAAATTTGCTATTGCCCACTGGAATGTCTCACATGAAAATTTTATTTCCCCTCTTGGCTCACTTTCACTGTCCTTTATTATTTTAAATGTGTTCTAGCACTTTCATTCAGTGGCTGAATTTGGCAGAAGCTGTACGAGTGTGTCATCAGACAATGTGCTAAGCTCAGAAGAGTGACCGGTTGTGCTCACTTGGACCCCTCAGAGCTGTGGAGCAAGGGGGAATGGTACTCTGCCTGGATTTCCTGATGTTGTTGCTTTGAATGAAAAAGGCTTTGTGTGTTCTTAATATATAAAATCACACATAACAAAACTAAGACATAGCAGAAAATCACTCTTTTCTAATTCACTCTGCTTCTAAAATGCCATCCTTTAAAGCTGTAAGTCTCAAGCAAGGCAGTGAATGAGAAGATGTTACCTGGGATGATTTTTGAAGACTCGAGTGCAGATCAGTGAGGGAAGTGGCTTCTGGAGTTGAGTGTTTTGCATTGCTAATGTTGTGTACCTCTCTTTGCTCTGACCTTGCTGGCAGCCAAACCCAGAAGGAGCTCTTATCTTTCCTTCTCCTCCTTCAGTCTCCATTGTGAGTCTTCTCCACTTAAAATTAAAATAGATTTTACTCCCCTGTTGAGAGTCTGTTGAAAGTAGCTACAGCTGGAAATTTAACCTCTAAAGAATTCTTGGTTCTCATGGGGCTGGCAAAGCTGTGCTTCACCAGCAGCTATCATGCACCTGTATATGTGCAGCAATAAGGCTGCCACTCCTGAGGGAATTTTTCTTCTTTAAGACTAAGAAGAGAATAATCCCTTTAATATGTCCACCTTTTCCTGACAGAGTGGTGTAAGTCGAACAGCAATGAGGCTGGACCTTGACATTGAACAGCTAATATCATTACTAAAAGAGCATCATATTAGCCTGTTAGTTCTCAAAAAGGTGGTACGTCCCACTGAGCAGTAGAACTGTTACTGAACCATTGGAGGAACACACCTCCTTATAGTGACTATATATGGTGTTAAGAAAGAAACATGTTAGTAGATGTAGGTGTTGTGGAAAGTTTTTCAGATTCATAGAATAGTATCTGCAAAATTGCAACTTTGCAGTATAATAATTAACTCTATCAGAGTTATGATGATATTATCACAGCTTCCAGACTCAAAACCATAGAAGAACTTCTAGTCAAGATTTTTCTTTTTTTTTTTCCTTGCACTAAGACTCGTCTACAGCATTTTGCCTGGTGACAAGAGGATTTGAAAATGAGGTATAAATCAGTCAAATGCTCCTCTTCTCTGGCAATGTAGAAGAGACGCTAGAGCAGTGAGTAGGATGTTTGTGAAAATGCAACTACTTTTCAAATATCCTAGTTTAGCTTATGTACATTTCATATATGTAAGTGAATACTGAATGTATGTTATCAGTGTTATCACTGAATAGACCGAGACTCACAAGAATGTCAAAACCTAATCTTCAGTGAATAAACTCTTTTGAAATAAATATAGGGATTGAAGGGGATAAATGGGGGGGAAAGGAAATTGTTGTATATCTACTAAATGTGCCAAAGTGTGTTACTGCAGGAATGACTCATTCTGGTTCTTTCTGCTTATTCTAGTAACTGAAACAGCTAGCAGAGCATCATCATTGGTTTTTTGACCTTAATTAATTTGGTTTCTTGGTAGCAGCGCAAAACCTCTTAATAGTTCTTCACTAATATTATTGACTATAGACGGCTCTTAGTGTTCCTAAAAAAACCAGAAAAAACACAATAACCTAGACCTCAGAAATGAATGCTTAATATGAACAATATAAAAATGTGCATTTGTGCATAAATTAATCATATTTTTTGCCAAAAGTGGGGCTACAGTCAGTCTACTGACCACGCATAAACTCACCACTTCTAGCTGGTTGTATGTATTGTAACTTCTGTGGGCCGTCTATGTAAAATTGCATAGGAAGTACAAATTCCACTTATTTCAGTAATACTGAGTTCTCTGGGTTTTATGTGGCTGAAGCAGATGATTTATGCCTTTGCAATTTAAGGAGGCTAAATATCTCGTCAGGACAGTAGATGTTTGTGTACATAGTGCACATTAAAGTTCATGGGAGTTTCCAAATTCATATTCAGTACATAAATTGATGGAGTGAGTTGTAGAGTGTGCTAATACCCTATTGCTTCCACTTATGCTTTAATCTTCATGGGAACATCTTAATGGCTGTACAAAGGGACTAAATTTCAGTTAGCTATATAAAAAGCCAATGCTGAATAAGTGAGTATGAGATCTAATATAAATGTAATGAGTGACTCAGTCAATCTGATTTGTGTAGAAAGCAAGTTTAATGGAACTTGGATAAAACAAATTCTGGCTCCCAGATGTGGTATTAGCTCAATTCTGCTGGAAATGCAACATAGAAGAGGAGAGAGAATATTGTAAATGTTTCTCATGTGACAGACGGCAACTGTGCAGGTTCTCACTGTAAGAATAGAAGCAGAAGATTACAGACATCTTCATCCCACTTCCAACCTGAGTATATGGCCAGACTGAACTGGTTACCTGATTCTTTACTGTTGGCATCCACATGATCTCAGTTTATGAATGGCATTAAAAATAGTAACATCAGGAAATATGAGCATCCATGGGAATACTGTGTAGTATAGCTGACAACAGCAAACAAAAATTATAGCCTTTCTCTTCTAGAGGAAGTGCCCAGGTTTTCAGCTAGATACTACATAAGTAAGTATATCTTAGCCAGTTATGTAATAAAATATGTGTGGTGATATAAGGAGTAATCAATCCAAACCTCCTAGTTTATGCCAAGCACTAAATTTTAATTATAACATATAAATATTAATAGTATAAATAGCATGGCACAATTAAAGCAAACATTTATATTGAGACTAAGACAGTGCATTTCTTTGTTAATATTTACTTCAAGTATTAGATCTAAATTCTGTAATTCTGATTGCTTGAATGCTGTAATTGTAAACTGTCTTGCATTTGATTATATTTTCCATAATTGTCTCAGAGGAATTTCAGGGGTCTTTTGTGGTTGCATGATAGTGTTAAACAAAATTTGGTCATAAGCATTCAGTGGTATTAGAAATACATACAGAGTGAGCAACAAAAAGGTATATTCCTGCTTATCTCCAACTGGTAGTGTTCTAGGAATTTCTGATGTGAGGATAGTTCAGATTTGGCAGTGCTGAAAAGACATTTCAGAACATACAAAGAACAAAGTATTTGGCTTTGGTAAGGGTGGGGGGATTCTGCTTTAGCTGAGATGTATTTCAGAGAAGGTTCACCTATTTACGTGCACAATGACCAATATATCAAGTGTTTTCAAGGAAGAATGGATTCCAATGGAACCTTCAGTTCCATAAGAGTGATGATGACTGGCAATTTCTTACTTGAAACTGTACATAGGTTTGAAATGTGGGAACGTACTGGAATAATTGCTCTTTGGCCTAATGCCAGGGATACACAGGGAGATACTCAGTTTTTGGTGTTGACTTTGCCATTTATCTTTTGAGTACAAGTGTTGCCAATGTGGATGCTGGGTGACAAGAAGCAGGGCTCTGTGTATACAGATGTTGGCACTGGATGTGTAACATGGCATAAAATCTCTTATTATTTCTAAGATCAAACTGGGTGTATGATATTGAGGAAACCTAAAACTTGCTTTCTGCTTTAATATCTTTTGAGGGTCTATCAAAATGGGTGTATAAAATTATCGGAGAAAAAGAGATGGGGTAAAGGGTAGAAAACATGAGCAGTGAAATCAGGAAAGTTATGAAAACTGTCTCTTAGACATCTCCAATGCACAAAAAATTGTTATCTTTAAGGAATTGGATGTTTTTCTTGTACTCAAGGCAAAAGCAGAACTTGTGTGTTCCTGCTAGTACCCACAGCACCTTGCACTCTTCTCATCAACACTTTCTATCCTTGAGGACAAAGACAGGGGCAAACATGGAAGAAACACTTGTCTGGAAAAACTTGTATCTTAAAGGCTTCCTGTCCTTAGATGCAGAGAAACATGCTAATGATAGGAGCAGATGGCTGTCTGCAGGAAAAAAAAAACTGGTCTGAGATTAAAATGGGGACCTGGGGAAATTCACTGTGTATTTAGAGCAGCCGGAGCAAACAGGCTGCATTTGTCTTGTTAAGCATCCACAGACCTTCCACCACAAGGTGCCTTGAGAGCTCGAAATGCTGTGGTGTTAGTATGAGCTTGAATATGTATATAATTGGCATTTGTAGATATCAGTAGTTAAGTGTAACAGCTGAATCTCTTGTTGGCATCTTGTCTTGTTTTATCCAGTTCACATATATGTTATTCCTAAGTTATCAGCTTCTGCACTAGTTGGCTTACTGGCTGTCATGTTCCTCTATTGAAGAGAAAAATCTGTCTGGGGAGCAAACATGCTCACTTGTCTTGGTGGGTCAGGACACACTTCAAGCATGACCACTGCCTTTGGATGTAAAATCATGTATTACCTGTTGGCAGCTTTTTATTCAATTTATTTATTTTCTTTCCCTGCTAATGAGAATCTTTGAACGATGGTACCTGCTATGAAAGTTTGAGTGCTAGCTCATTTTCACAGCTACTCCCCTGTGTATCTGTCCCTGAATTTCTGCAGCTGAAAGAACTAAAGATAGTGAAGCATATGCCAAAGGTGCAAGTCCAATGGAGAATACTTTCTTCATGCTTTTATATATGTTTGTTACCATATAACCCCATTTTTCTGTCTGGACATGGTGTAAAGGGACATGGTATAAAAAGTGATAATGTAGTATCTTGTTCCTCAATTTTGAGCAATAAGAGGACTAACTACCCAGTTTCTCTGCAAGAACTTTTTCAGCTCTGGATGCCACCTGTCTTCCTGCTCTTCTCCTTTCCCCTGGCACAAAATTCATGTCATTCAGCATGGAGAAGAAAAGGCCTCAGGGAGACCTCATTGCAGCCTTCCAGTACTTTACGGGGGCATAAAAAGATGAGGGAGAGGGACCTTTTATAAAGGCAGATAGGTACTGGACAAGTGGCAATGGTTTTAAATGAAAGAGGGCAGGTTTAGATTAGATGTTAGGAAGAAACATTTTACTTGGAGGGTGACTTAGCACTGGAACAGTTTGTCCAAAGAAATTGTGGGTGCCTCTTCACTGGAAGTGCTCAAAGCCAGGTTGGATAGGACTTTGAGCAACCAGATCTAGTGAAAGGTGTACCTGCTCATGGCATTTGGGTTGGACCTAGAAGATCTTTAAGGTCTATCTCAACCCCCAAACATTCTATGATTTATTCAGCAACTCAGGTTAAAACCTTTTGCCAAGAAAAGCCACCCTGTATTTCATAAAAAGTAAGAAAACAAAATCTGCAACATACCATTAGGCTGCTTTCATTTGATATATGAAGAGTAGGAGAATGAAAAACTGCCAGTGTTTCGATCAATAATTTAGGTGGATGATATCTTCAAGAGGATCAGAGGATACTAAGTGCTCTAACAATTGAGACAGAAAAGCCCTAGCTTTAACTTCCAAGTATGTGCTTTCACTCAGGAAACTGGAGGTGTCTGCTAGTGTTGATTAGGGAAGATTAGTACCTAGCAAGAAATTGTTAATAGGAAACTTTGGGTTGAGTAGCATTTTAAAAAATTAATATAGGGACAAGGGGAATGTTTCATTAGCATTAAGAGATTATTATAAGCAGCCAGTTTTGAGAAAAAGAGCTTCATTGGAGAGCAGAGTCTCAGTCTCTTCTATAATCAGGCTATGTTTGTTTCTGCTCCTTTACCCATCTTAGCCCCCACCTGAAACTTTCTGTGCATGTTCTTTTTGCTATTATCATGTATGAGAAAAAGGATACATGCTTTCAAAACTTTCTGTGCTTTTTCAAGCTACTTCTCAAGGACCCACAGAAATCCTGGTAAATCTTAATCAGTAGCAATTTCTAATAAATGACAAGGTAGTTGTGGTGAGTATCTGTATGCTATGAAACTGCTTTTTAAAATAGACTGGCAGAGCTGACTGCTGATTGATCAAACCTTTTGGTGTGGTTGGAAGACTGCAGGTGTGTGTGATGCTCTCTTGCAGAGCCAGCATAGCTTTGCAATTAATAAACCTTCTTGAGCTGTAGTGGCACACATCTCTTTGCAGGCTTCTCCTTTTCCTTCGTGTCCATTCTACAACACTGACAGGAGTCTGATGAGTCCTGGTTCCTGCTCTCCATTTCTGTCACAGATCTGTTAAAGGTACTGGGATCAGAAGTCCGGAGGGCACAGAAGAATTATATGACTAATTTGTAGCAAGTGGTAGTATATGTCAGTTATATGCTGTCAAAGGATATACCTTGGGGATGATGTGTTTTCATTCTCATTGCTGTGCGATGTAAAGATATTAGTTGCTGAGGCAGTTTCGAGTATCTGATTTCCTCCCTCCAGGAGAGCTTCAGCTGCTGTGGAGCTGGCTGCCTGGCCACGTCTGAAGTTTCACTTTCAATTACAGCTAAGGATAAATTTGCTGGCCTTTCTTTTTTTTTTTTTCCTTAAACATTTGAGATATAAGTTTTTAAAGTGAAAATAAATATGCACAGTGGCTAGGTGAGTGTAACGACAAAAGCCATATCACTTACCTCTGAAGCTTGGCTGCCAGTTTTTCCTCAGCTGACTGAACTTCAAAAGTAGGTTGCATATTTCTGCCACAGCCTTCTTCGTACACTTTTCATCATTTTGCAAGGAGGTAGTTTTAGTAGTAGTGAAAGCAGTATGCATTGTAGTGAGGGAGATAAATCAAACTTCTTATAATTTATCTCCCCAAGATTTGTGAGAGTTTTGCTTTGGAATATTTTTAGGGAGTTTTTCTTCATTTGTCTTTAAAGGGAAGATAGAAAGCAACTTGACTATTATTGTAGGTCTGAGAAGAAACAACCACCACCTTTACTCATTTGAAGACTATGGATCTGGAATGCTATTGCTGTGCAGTGATCAAAAGGAGAAAAGAGGCAGGAGCAGCAAGTGAAAAATGGCTTTTGGTTTTCAAAATAAGCTTGTTGCAAACAGGAGGATGGAGTTTTGAACTGAAGGATTTTCAAAATGGCAAAGCGATCTTCAAGCTTCTACATTTTCCATTTCTATGATGTTGGCCTTGAATGGTTGCTGCTGTCTGATAGCAGCTCAGAGCTCTGCATGGCTGAATCAATAAATAATATCAAATAATGTCTGAAACCTGCAAGCAAAGCACTTTCACCTTTTCTATACCGTGGTTTCTTTTCAGACATGTTATTGTCTACTATTACAGCATGTCATGAAACTTGGGAGCACTCAGGGGTGTATTGAGAGGCTAAGTTAGACCATGTTAAAACAGCATGTAAAAGGCCAGTGTGAAAACTTCAGGGATTTCTCTTAGGGAGAGAATTTACCAGAGACAGCTGGCAGAGGAGGGGATAGGAATCATAAAAACAACCTTTTCTCTTCTTTTCTTTGTCTTTTCTTCCACATGCCTCCGTTTCCAGAAGGGAACGAGACAGCAGTTGCTGTTCTCTGGGTTTGTAGCTCGTTTCACTCACATCTGTGTCCTTTATTAGATGTAAAGAAAAGTGTCACAGCACAGCCAGAAGTTGGTTTGGGTAGCTATGGGTTCAGGGACACTGAGGAGGATGAGAAGTAAAGTTTTGCAGTCATTTGTCATTCAGGTGATGTGAGAATGGTAATATGTGACATCTATTTCTGATTGTCTCAGACAAAATCCTGCATTCACCTGACAAGCAAACCCACAAATTCTCTATGCAGAGCACCACAAGATGCATCATCCGTCTGTTTCTGAGGGAGTTAAGGGATGATGAGACTGAATATTGCAATGATCCCTCAGTGACTCTGCCTCTCACAATGAAGACAGAAGTAAGCAGGTGTGCAGCTTATTTTCAGGATGACCTATCACTTTGGTTTAAGCAGCCACCACTGCTTTCTTAGCAGCTGGGAGAATGTGTGACTGTGGCAGCACAGTTGGTGCTACATGAGTGTGGTGTCACTCTAACACAGGAGCAACACTGAAGCTGCAGTGGCTGACAGGTAGAAGCCACAAGTGTGAGAGAAGCATCTGAATCTCTCCTGACAGTTGCCTTGGAATACCATAGAATGAAATGAGAACTGGAATCTGTTCAGTCCCTGTGCTGTATTTGGTGCAAAGTTAATCCTTCACAAGTTTCTGGCCAATAAAAATTTGTTTATGGCATGGTACATATTAAAGTTTTTTGTGTATGTGTCATGTTTCAGGGGTAATTATTACTGCATAACAATGCATATTAAATAAAATTAATTTGTTATTATTACTTAGGATAGTCACTTAAGGACTCTGAATTGGAA
This sequence comes from Parus major, assembly GCF_001522545.3. Classification (NCBI taxonomy): domain Eukaryota; kingdom Metazoa; phylum Chordata; class Aves; order Passeriformes; family Paridae; genus Parus; species Parus major. The sequence continues at coordinate 50,675,971 of NC_031769.1, forward strand.
GGACAATAAAAGGTCAAGGTGAAATGACTTCCCTGGAGTCACACAGGCAATACAACTGTCAAAGAGTGGTGGACTGTAGCTCGGCACTCCCTGTTTCATCCACCTGCTGCAAAAGCAAGCTTGTTATTCTTTGTGTTCAGGTATTTTTTAAATAGGTATAGTCTGTCTAGGAAGGCTTTGATAGAAATGTGTATATTCCTGCTATCCGTGTTAATCGCATGATCAGTGTTCCAAGCTCATATGCACCGATTCTCCCAGTGTCGCGCTGCTCATTTGTAGGTTTCCTGCAGGGGTTCTTGGCCTGGCTACAAATCTAATTGTTTTCCACAAGGCAAAACTCCTCTTCTCTGAGGTCTTCTACCAAATAACAACAACTTTTATTAATCATATGTACCCTTTGATTCAAGGCATTTGATAAGCAACCACACTTCTTTGAATATGTTCTGCACCAATAGGGGCTATTCTTGAAGTACTTTACAGAATGACTTCCTATCATCATCTCCCATTTACCTTTGTTTTGGCTGCAGCCTGTAAGTAACAAACAGATTGGGTGAAAGTTCACTACTAACTTAATTATCTTTTATTCAGTCCACTGGATTACTGCAATAAATGCTGATTGCTATCTCAGTCTCTTTCTTACCCTTTCTGCTTTTGAACTGCAGATTGCCTGCTAAAATGCGCCAAAGTATTTTTTTAGTTTGCTCTGAATATTCTGACTACAGTATTCATAATTGAGTCGATCCTTTAAAATTTACAGTGTAGAGTTGCAATATTGGTCTTAGAGTGAGAAAAGGGCTGCAGTCAGACAAATGTTTCTACCTGAGGTTGCAATATCTCCTGTACTCTTTCTGCATGACCCTTATTACAGGACACGTTCACATGTGCCTTCCAGCATTTTAAGCTGGAATCTCAAAAGACTCTTGTTTAGAAGCTTAATTAAGATTTTGGTGCATAAATGAATGGCAGTGTGATTTCTTCTCCCCGTGTTGTGTTGAGCACCAGCATGTTACCTGTTTATCTCAGCTTTGACCTGTGTGGATAGAAGGTAAATTAAGTCTAAGACTAGTAAGAAAGTTCCTGTATTCCTTTGTGGAATAAACTTAGTTTTACTTAGTTTTGGATTTAATTTTTCTCTTTTTCTTAATCTACGCAAAGCCAACTTTCAGGTTTTCATCCAAGTTATGCTGTTTTCCCTTCCCACCTCAGCAATAAGAAGTGCTTTCCTTGACTCATGCTGTGATCTGTACTTGCACTTCTGAGAAGCCTGACCTGACTGTGCTGCAGTACTTCAGACTAAAAGATTGACCCGTGACTGAAAGTGGTTAAGAATTATGTATTTATTTATCCTCTCATGCCGTTGTCACAGTTGGCTTAATTTCTTACATGAAAGTTAACTTGAAGTAAATTTTCTGGGTTGTACTGTCTGTGCCATAGCTTATGTTGTACTCATAGAAAGAGCAGTTTTCATTCAAATCTATTGATTTTGCATGTCCCTGATTTTCAGTGCTACCAGCAACTATGAAAAAACAGTGCATTGGGGTATGCCATGAAATGACCTCTGAGAGGGCTTTGGAAGTGGCAGCCTGACACAAAGTTTTTAAAGCTGTATTTAAGAACTCAACTGCTTACACTTTGCTAGCAGAGAAGAATATTCTGTGGCTGTGTTAGGCTTAGCTGGTTCTCAGAGCAAGTCTCCTCCGATATGTTGTTTCAGGTGTGAAATTCAATGTTTGTAATCTGAGAGTGCTCCTTTAAAACAGTTTTTATTACACCTGTACATTTTTTTAGTGTGCAGCCCTCAGTGTTGCATGACCAGCCCTTTTGCTTTTCAAGTGTCTTTTATAAATAGTGGCACATTGATATACTGTCACATCAATAAATTAAGTTTAGGGACTAACCTAAATAAATGCCAAAATCATTAGCAGTTAATTAACCTTCTGTATTTCTCTCCAAATTGACTTTGGTTTAATTGACGACGTGGGTTCAGTTCACTTGCTCTGTGCTCATACAAACAAACAAAACGTTCATGACACAGAAATGAATGATGTGGTGGGGGAAATAGGAAAGGAATGGAAAAGATGCATGACCACATCTCCATCAGAGCGTACCAGCAGCCAAATATTAACTGTGTGGCTGTGGCAGCAGAGCTGGGAAAGAGTGGGCAATGTTTGGGACTTAACTGTGCTTTGTCTGCCCCTGCCACCCAGTAAGAATATCCTACTGGGCTGGATGGGAAAAGTTTCAGCTTAACAGGGTTTGTTTTGGAGTTGTAGTTATATATATTTATTGTTCCTAACAACAACAAGAAGTTTCCTAAACAGGCATAAAAGCTCATAAAAATTATTTGATTTTAAGTCAGCTCTTGAAACTATGCTCATTCATGTGTTTTTATTGAACTTAATAATAGATGATCTTTTTTTATTCTTGTCCCTTGCTTCCAAATCACATATGGAGAGCATAGTTCATCTAAGCTTGCTAGAGAGCATGAAAATGACTTGGTGTTGCTTCTCCAGCATGACCTTAATTAAAGATGGCATTTGTTTGATGTGTATGGTGAAGTGTGAAATGAGGGTGGTTGCTTAGGTACTGGAGTGTTTTGTGCCCTCATCCGAGAACATGTGTTGGGTACTCGGCCTCTGTGCCGGTGTGCCCTGGGCAAGGTGTTAGTTACAGACCATAGCAGAGGTCTCCACCTACATCATCCCAAGGAGGATTCTGTGAGGCCCTACACATGTGTAGGTGGTACTAATGTGAATGATTTTTAAGATCTGACCTGAATTTGACTTCTTGGTGGTGGCAGTTTGTTAATGCTTTACTTGAAAATGAACCCTTTGGAGCTGTGCACCTTTAAGCCAGTTCTGCTCCCTTGCATCATGAGGGAATGTCTGTTGTAGGGAAACCACTGATCATGACTGCTCTGTGTGGGATCTTCTTTGTATTGATGGCTTAAAGTATTTTTTAATAACTTTTAATAAGCAGAATCACAGAATCATTTAAGTTGGAAAATACCTCTGAGATCATTGAGTCTAACCTTCTACCAATTCTCACTTCATCAATTAGACCATGGCAGGAAGTGCTGCTTCCAGTCGTTTCTTGAACAGCTCCAGGTGTTGAGCTCACCACCTGCCTGAGCAGTCCATTCCAATGTTTAACAACACTTTCCACAGAGAAGGTGTTCCTGATGTCCAGCTTGAACCTTCCCCGGCACAACTTGAGAGTTATGTCCTCTCATCCTGCCACCTGTTACCAGGGAGAAGAGACTGACCCCCACCTGGCTACAACCTGCTTTCAGGTAGTTTTAGAGAGTGATGAGGTCTCCACTAAGCTTCCTCTTCTCCAGGCTAAACCACTTCATCTCCCTCAGCTACTCCTAATAAGACTTACTCCCCAGACCTTTCACCAGCCTTGCTGCCTTTCTCTGGACATGCTCCAGCACCTCAATATCTTTCTTGTAGTGAGGGGCCCAAAACTGAACACAGGATTTGAGATGCAGCCTTACCAGTGCCAAGTACAGGGGACAATCACTGGCCTGGTCCTGCTGGCCACACTATTGCTGTTACAGGCCAGGATGCCACTGGCCTGCTTGGCTACCTGGGCACACACTGGATCATGTTCAGCTGCTGTTGACCCACACCCCAAGGCCCTTCCCCAAGAGCCAGGTTTCCAGCCTGTGTGCAGTAGCCTTTTAGCACTGCCTGGGGTTGTTGTGGTCAAAGTGTATGTCCTGGCCCTTGGCTATATTGAACCTCATACTGCTGGTCTTGGCCCATCAGTCCAGCTCGTCCAAATCCCTCTGCAGAGGCTTCCTATCCTCCAGCAGTTTGACTTGGTGTCATCTATGAATTTATACTCAACCCCTTCATCCAGATCATTGGTAAAAATATTAAAAAATTTCCTGATGTCTAGTTAGATAGCAACCACAGCCTTCCCTTCATCCACCAGGCAGGTCACCTGGTGAGGAGATCAGGCTGCTCAGGCAAGATGTGTCTTTCCTAAACCTGTGTTGGCTGGGTCTGATCCCCTGTTTGACCTTGTAAGTGCCATGTGCTCACACTCAAGATAATCTGTTCCATAGCCTTCCCTGACAGGATGGAAGTTTCCTGGATCCTTCTTCCAGCCTTTCTTGTGGATTGGTGTCACACTGGTGAGTTTAACCACCCTACTGAATATGTATGATCCAAAAATAATTGTCAGGAGCACTGTTGAAAAAGCAGATCTTTCACTTGAGAGCTTTGTTTTCCTTGTTTTGCTGCTTCATAAATAAATATTGCTATACCAGTGCTCTTCAAATAGTTTAGCATAATCGATTAGCTTGAATTTTGCCACAGTTAATATCAAGATCCATATACCTAAAAGATTAATCAAAATATTTCTAAAATAACATTTTCTGTTGAAAAAGATACTGTATTGACAATAAATAACTATCTCTGCTTCCATAAGTAGCTTACATAAATATAGAAAGGATTTTCTCTTGTTAGAAAGAATGCTAAAAATATTTTAACTTAGTAGTGCATATGTATATACAATGTTAATAAGCACAGAATTCATTTGTATGTACATGTATAAATAAAAAGTGCTGAACTTGGCTATGTGTAATTTTTGTTCAGTTTTGTTTTGGTTTTTTTTTGTTTATTTAGCATATTCTCTAAAGATTCTAGTAGAGTCAAGGCTTACCCTCCCAAAGAAGCGAGTATCAGAATTATAGTAGAAGGTTCCAGTAGAGAGGACAGTAAAGCATGCAGCTGTATCTACATGAGCTATGAAAATAATTTCCATTTTCATTCACTTGGAAATTAATTTTTGACTGCTAAACTTTTCTGGATTATCCTGTTTCTTTTGGAATGGGTCTTTAGTAAAGTTCTCATTGATCTAGTTCTTAATATATGTATTTCTTATTTTCTTCCTTGAGGTGCTTATATTAATGACTTGGAAGCTGTGGTTGAAACTCTACATTTAAAACTCATAAGAAGTAACATGTTAAAGCTTTATATTTAAACCCATAGGAATTTGCTTGCTCAGTGACTATGCTAATAATAAATTATGTACATAAATGTACACACAGAGATTCTCACCTTACTTATTTCTCCTCACTTTTTCCCTTATCCCCTTTTCTAAGCTGAGCAATCCTAGAGGGAATTGGCTTGGAGTGTACTGCAGGACTGCTGGGAAGTGGATTTGTGTGTTAATTTTAGATGGGTTTTAAGCTTGCTGATAACTTCCCCTTCTGTGATGAGATTCCCTTTTATTAGTTAATGCTGACTTTGCTGCATTTGGACTGCATTCTCTGTCACTCTTTATGAGTAGCAAAGTTACAGCCACCATAAAAGCAAAGAGCATGGAGGAGGAAGAGGTGGAATAAAGAATTTATTTTCATATATTTGGGATTACACATAACTCTCAAATGGTAGATGAAAGTGGGTTTTAATGGTCCCCCTTAAGTTGGGGGTGGGTAAAATAAACCCAAACAAAAATAAAATTATTTACTTAGACTTCCTCTGTGCCTGTATTACCGTCATTCTTGTTTCAGGGTAATGATTAAATGGTGCCTTTTTATTTATTCAGATCTGATTAGTAGGAGTGAGATTTAAACATTTCCTTCTGTATTAATAGTAGCTTGACAAGCTCTCTTGTCTTCAAGGTGAGCTGAATATTATAAAGTGGAAAGGGAGATTGGGGGCATCCCTGTGAAAATTAGGAGTACTATAGGGTTCACACATGGGTAATTTGAGGCTTGCAAAATACTTGTGTTGAATGAAGAGTTGGTGGAATTGGATTAATTCCTTTCCTCCTTTATCCAATCACATCCCACCACTTGATTTAAATAACAAACTCCATAGCTTAGCTTATCAGAAGAAACTGAGAATTTTGGTTAAAGTTTGATTCTGGCTGTTTCCCAGATATTACTGTTTAGTTTTGCATTCAGAAGATATAGAATGTATCCTTCAGTCTGTTTTTCATTGCTCAGTTTTAACTTGAAAAGCAAAGGAGAGTTTCTGTGAGAAAATTCATAGCACATACAATTTTATTCCCCAATCACTTTCAATTTAGTAATAATTTGCTTGTTTTTAAAGTGTTTTACTTATCCAGCTCTCCTGAACCTGAGGTACAGTATCATTTGTAATGCATCTTAAAGACTAAAAAGAAATTTCTCAGTTTGTAGTATCTCAAATATAGCAAGAAAAATTCTTGTTCTGAAGCAGTGATTTCTGGTGCTTCTTGACTTCTGGCATTTATGTAGCCATGTTATGGCACCAAATTTAACACTTAAATGAGAAAAGCATTTGATTTGTGTTAATATTGAGTAAAAGGAGTATAGGCTTGCTGAGAAGACTAGTGAATATGTGCAGAAGGCACAGCTGAAGCAACTGATCTCAACTGAACGTAAAAAACATTAAAAACTCACTAAAGAAAGGTACCATGAATGTTACTAAAGCCACACTTGCTCAGATGTTCCTATCATGAGGGGCATAGCAGCTTTTTGATACAGATGATGTATTCCCATAAATAGAGTTGAGATGAATGATTTGTTTTAATGGATATTTTAAGATGATTTTGTGGGGAAAAAAAAAAATTATGTGTCTGTAGCCCCTTTTACCTTACTTGTCCTTCTGAATTTTATTAAGGTGTCTTTTCAGGTTAGGCTGATAAATTGGAGATAACATATTTATGGACTTTTCAGCTGTCTTTTCACTGTTGGTTTGAACGTTCTGTCTTTGTTGAAATCATTTGGACTTTGGTGCAATAAACAGATGGCTTAAAAATGAGAGCTGAAGACGTGCAGTATGAGCAAACAGTGCACGTGTGCCTCTCAGCAGTGGGATTTTAAATAGCTGTAGCTGTATGGATTCACATGAGCTGAAGCTGAAACTTCTCTGTTCTAGCAGTAGGACACCTTGGAAACTTCACACAGCGAACTTGTAGCAGAATAACATTTAGCACAGCACTGCTCACTTTATTATGGAGCTCCAGTCAGGTCAGGACATGGGTCAAGCTATCAGCCATGACACAAGAACATTAAAGGTCCCTTGGCCACCCTCGAGGCACATTTCTGATACTATGGCAATTACAGTAACAAAGTCTCATTTCACTTTTGGGTTTCTTTTGCCCTTTGATTGCATAAAACTGACTGTTTCTAAAGCAGTCCATGCTACTAGAAAAAAGGAGAGAAGAAAAATATTTTTAAATTACAAAACTACTAAAAAGACTGGTTTAATGTTGCCATGAAATAGTAAATAAAAACCCAGGTGTAAATTTAATATTCTTTAATACTTCAAGCAAAGTATACTGAGCATATTGAACATTTAGAGCAGTGATCCTTTCTTTCTCATCATACACATTACACTCTCCTTTTTTTCTTACATTGTGATTACATTTCCATTCATTACCACAAACACTTCTCTAAAAGTCATGCCTTTTAAAACAGAAGTATTCTGTTTAAAAATGGTTTTGATTCTACTACTAAATATGTTTTTGAAACAGATTTCCCTGAAACTTGTCTGTCAGAGAAATATTGCAAGCAATATGTGCCTGTTATCTATACAGATGACCATTTCTTAAGCCCAAAGAAAATCAAAATTTAACAGGCCATGCAGTTCTTTCATCTTTAAAAAAATAAAAAAAGGAAGAAATTAAAAATTCAATTTTTAAATAAAATTGTTGACTGGACTGTAATCACTACCTTGATGTTATGCTTTATGGAAGTAAAACCTTTCACAACCCTATTCTTCCCTGACTGCAGTCTACAGGGTTTTCTTTCCCCCTCTAAAGCTGCTTCAGAGTGCAGGTATATATAAGCTTCTGTTGTGTCTCTCCTGGTTCAGGCAGCATTTTCAGAGTTTGGGCTTCACCTCTGCCTGCTAAGATGGATATAGCAGTCAAGTGTCCCATTCCCCATGCCTGAGCACTGTCTGCAGAGCTCTGCTGTGCCTGTTTTGCCTGCACCCACCCCTGCACACCTTCCTTGGGTCACAGACCAGGTAATGCTGGTGAAAACTATTGCAGGAATAGAGCCATGAGCCCATCATCTCCTGCCTCTCTGGGTACTCACACTCTGGGTACAGTTCACAGCGCAGTAAATAATTTTGGCACCTTTTCTTCTGGTCACAGCTCAGATCTTTGCTGAACTGGTAAACAAGAGGTCTTGCTTGCACAGAGGAACAGAAGAAGATGATGAGTTTCTTTCCCAGAGGTTCTATTTTATTAGATATTGTACAGACATAAGTAAGAAAGTACTGCTGCATTAGGGATTGGCATTAGCAACCTATAGGTTGCTTCCAGTGGGTATTGTGTGTTTGTAGATATTATGTTGCCCATTTTTTCTCTGCTTTGTCAGTCTTGCTTTTATTAAGGTGGTGCCTGGAGAGGGTTCACGTGCCAGTCAGTGTAAGCACAAAAAGTCTTAGGCCAAGCTCCTGTTCATATTAAAGTGGTGGGGTGGGGGTCGAAGAGAGAGAAGACAGAAGAAAGAAGAGTAAAATATGTAGTAAAAGATTACTTTGCTTGCCTGATGCCCTGCAGTCTGGTTTCTTTTAGTGTCACTAGCTACCACCATGGCATAGTGGTATCAGCTTTGGTGGCAGCATGAAATAGTACCTCAGTGCCTCATTGGAGGAGGAACAATTCATGTTTTCACAGTCCAAGTTCTTATACTTCTCCCTGCAGGAAAACTGAGTGTGCCTCAGAGAGGACAGCATAAAACCTTTGCTGCAGAAGTGGTTTCGGTTTGTTAAAGAAACAAAACCAAAAAACCTGCCAAGTGTGCTCTACATGCAGCTTTAAGGGCATTCCTTGATGAAAAGCTATTCTACTTTTATTTTTAACTTATTTTTATTTTAATTTTAAGTTATTTTCTTCCAGGCAGTGGCTGGAAACCCCTCCTGGCTCAGTTTGCTCAGCAGTTCTGCTGATCTGCACCTTCTGCCAGGCTGACAGCCCAGGTACTCAGCACATTCAGGGTTTGCCCCAGTGCCCATTTCAGGTCTCTGCACAACCTTGGCTTACTATAGTGTATATCTGCTTTCTAAGTGTTCTTTTAAAACTAAGTTAGCATCTTTAGTACTAGATTTTGGTAGTGGCTATAAAAGTACTGACTTTTATATCTCTGGCTTAAAGCCATTTGAAGAAGTCAGAACCTTGTAGGATCTGTTCTTAGCAGCAACAGCCCTCTCTTCAAAGTAAATCATAGCACTGTAGTTAGTTCTAGGAATCTCTGGACTATGAGTCAGTATTTTTCTTGCCTTGTCATTATTTAAATACTTCTCTTGCCTTGTTAGACTTGTAGTAAAAGAGTAGTTCTTAATTCAGCTGGCAGTTTCTTTGTAAAATGGCTCAATGCAGTAGCAGAAAATGGTTTTTTTGTGTTAGTGGCAACTGAAGGCTAATATTTCAGGCATGAAAGAGTAGAAGGGAGAGACTACTTGACAGCAGGCTGAAAACCCTTCTGGAAAAAGCCTTCTCATCTCACAGAGACATCAGCCTCTGCAATTTCTCTGCAGTGTGAAGAGAAAAACATTACAGAATCCTAAAGGACTTGAAGAGGGTGAAAAATGGTGATCCCTAATATCAGCCTGTGGCTGAAATGACACACAAGAGCTGAGCAGAGGTGTCTGCCTCTTGTTTTGTGCTGGGTGTAACCCAGCTAACACTGCTCCCTAGAAGATGAAATATCCATAACCTGGGATGGCTGGACACAGGAGTGACAGGAATTTATGCATTATTCATCTTTAAAAGGCCCACTTCAAGAACTTAAAGGCACGATTTCAGTAGTTTGCAGCTAGTCTTGGAGGATTAAAAGACTAGGTGCTGCATGGAGTTCTGTTTGTACTGAATAGCAGTAAACTCTTTAATGTGTCAAGAAGGCTGAGCACTCAGTAAGTGGAAAACTAAACATAAAGAATGCTGCTATGCAAGCTGTTACCTTAATAGTAAGAGTTTCCATGCTTTTTTTTTTAGGCAGGTGTATACTAGCAATCTGCTGTTTGATTATGTTTGCAGCTTAGCAAAAGACGAGTGTACAGCTTACCAGCTGTCAGGAATGTGCATGTTCTTTTCTACCATGAAACATCTTTGCCTGCTTCAGTTCTTGTCTGTGTCCCAGTAATTTACTAATTGCTGAACCTCTGCCTTGCAGCGACACCTACTGCCAAGGGCAGGCTTCACAGAAAGCTGCTTCTTGGCTTAAAGGTGTCATTTACTGCTCCCCAGGTGATTGCTAGTAGCTTTTCTAGAATACATTCGAGTTCCCCATCTTCTTCCCGATTCTGGTGTTATTGCAAAAGAAATAAAATGCCCCTGAGGCCAGCAGTTTGAGCCCACATGATGTACATGTAGCAGTCCCAAACTTAATGCCCATGGCTGCTTTTTGCACCAACTGTTTGGGAATTAAATAGCTTTTTATGGAATCTCCCCTACTCTGCAGGTGTGGTGGGATGTGTCATTTCAGCACGTGGAAGTGTGTTGGTGGGCTTCAGAACCATTACAGAATGCACTGTAAATTACACATCAATCTGCAACAGCAAATTAGGATGTGTGTTTGGAAATGTACCCTCTGGAGTAAGTTGAAGTAATTATGTGGCTAAAACCTGGATTTTGCTGAAGTACCATTATTTGCTAGCCACAGTCTTGATCCATTAGTGGGGGGATTGCTCCATTAGTGAGGGGCATGATTCCTGGCCTGGCTTTGGTAATCTCCCTAATTCATATCTGGAACTGTTTGCAGCTCACAGCAGAAGGCAGATTTTATCAGGTAAGGTGAGTCCTCTCTCTTCCCCTTTTAAGTCCCTGTTAGAGCTCATTTCTTCCATACCCTGACAAGAAATTGTAGGGTTAGGGCCAGCTGGAGGATGTTCAAGGTGATTCATTAGTGTGAAAGGTGAATAGAAAGCAGTGATCCCATTTCTTAAAGTGAGAAACAAATGTTAGGATGAGGTTGACTGCTTTGGAAAATCATGTCAGTAAAGTACAGATATGTTTGAATATAAATATAACTCTAATTCCCCATTTCTTTCTCCCTCCAAGCTGCCTTGGGACTCACCCTCTCAGGGTGCTGCTGGTAGCCTAATGGAAAGACTGAATGGAGGGAGATCCTGGAAGGAGGCCAGGCTTGAGTTTTGCTCAGAAAGACATAAGTCTGTCAGCTGCAATCTTTTGTTTTTCTGCAGGCAAATTTCCCAATAGTTTGGTCAAAGACTGAGCAAGAGTAATTGAACTGGACATGCTAACTCTAGTATATGGGCTCACAGGTATGCTGCAAATCAAATGAGTTATGCAAAAAAAAATTAGCAGAATGTCTGCTGGCTAGGAATTGAAAATACACCAGGAGGGAAATTTTAGTGATATCCTCTTAGATGAGAGATTTTGTTAGTTTATATTTTAGTGAAATATATTTTCCAGTGTCAAAATAGATAACTTATATCAGTAATAGAAAAATAACATTGTTTTTTCCAGCATGAAAGTAATCCCAGCAGAGATACACACACTGTACCATGCTAATACAATTCTACTTTAATACAAAGTAGAAATTTAATATCATTCCTGAGATGTTACTATTGCATTATCAAAAATGAATATCAGCAAGAGCAAAATGACTGATGTTCCAAACAATATTATTAAAATTTGCAGTATGTCTCTTACTGACTGCAATAGTAACTTAAAGGTTACCTTTATTTTTTTTGTTGTGGGTTGTTGTTTTTTGGGGTTTTTTTAATTTATTTTTCTGTGTGGTTAGTTTTAAATATTTCTTCTTATATAAGCCTTTGTTTCTTAGTGTTCTTTTGCTTTAACAGATCAGTGGTTTGGTGGTTCTCTTATTTAGGTATGCATTTGGGGGAGTTTTTCCCAAATGCATATTGCATCATTTTACTGTTGAATGGGTGGTCATTCCTCTTTAGAAGAGGAGAGACTGGGAATGGCCTGGTGAATTCACCTGTGTTAGAGAGTAAATGTTTCTTTAAACATTGCTTGTTTTCACTGTATGTGCAGAAATGCACCCCTCCTGCCTGGGAAGAAAAGAGATATCATTTGATTTCCTACCTGTCCCCATTGTTTACTCTCAAACCAGGTGAGATCAGGGGGCCAGTGGTTGTCTCCTCCCCCTGCAAAGGCTTTCCCATCGGTTTGTGGTGGCTGGGAGCACAGCATCAGTGATGACTCGGTGTGACCCTTGTCTGCTGCTGGAAGGAGGAAGCATCTTTGCATCAGGATAGAGTAGTGTGCAGTGCCCTTCTCTCCAGTGGCATGGGAGCCATTCAGATGGAGAGAGTGATAGCAGTGCCATGTCTGCAGCTCCCTGGACACACACACTCTCCAAGGCCCCTTTGCCTCCACTCTGAACCTGCCCAGGGTATGATATGGGATTTGACAAGCTGCTGGCATGGGAACAGCTTGGCTTGGTGCTCTCAGCCTTGGTGGTGTGACAGGACAGTGCATGAGGTTATTGCATGTCGAGAGAAATAGCATGACCCTTACCCCTTTTATTCTTGCTTATGGTATAAGAACCTGTCTTCTCTGCTTTGTTTTCAGAATGTTTTTCTACAAAACCCCAGGAGGTCCATGCTCTTTTGCTTACACTTTTTACTTTTCTCTCATAATTGCTAAATTTTAAGTAAAGTAAACTAATTATGTAGCTCATAAAGTAGATCCTGGAATAGGAGGCAGTGGGGATGAGGAGCAGCAGTGGGGGAAGTATGGAGAAGGGTGAGGACCAGCTGCATGCAGGAACCTCTCAAATTATGGCTTAAAGCAAATAGTACTTCATGACCCTCCAAGTAAGCCTCTTCAACTGTAGAAGTAAGGTGTTGGGTTGGCTACAGGAGGAATTAATCACATAAATGAAACCTTCTTCAGTTAGTCACAGCTATTGATAATGGTTTGCTAAAAGAGCATCAAATGTTTCTGAGACTGGAAAGCCAGCTGTAAAATCACATTTCTGAGACTTCTTTTCTCTGCCAGGAGACTATTGATAAGCTGTGACTTGACAGTACTCACTATTACCTGTGAACACGATAAATGAAAAAACAGAATCTCTAGTTCTCCTTTTTTTAACATTACTTAATTTAACATTTAGTTTATAAGGGTGGCACCTTTTAATCTTTCAGAGAAATAATTGCATCTTTAAGCAAAAGCACCCCTTCAAATTCCAAAATCCATTAGAAGCTCTGGTGACTGTACCCAGCAGGTGGTGAGGCATTATGCAAATTTTTTTCTGCTTTGGCAAAACCATGCTTGATGCCTTTATGGTACCTGTGTAGCATCTTGTGAACCAAAGATCCAGAGGTGTCTTTCTAGGTCTGTGTGAGACTGATTCAAACAAGGCTGAGTTCAGGACCACACTACTTTAAATGAAAATGCTGTGTACTAATCTGGAATCTCCGGTACATCTGACAGATAAGGTAGCATGGGATTGGTACAGTAATTCAAATCACATTTGAACACCCTGTCTTCTAATATTTTCTGTTCCTGATAATGAAGTGTTTAGCATGGACAGTGCTTGTAAATTAAATAGAGTATTGATGCTCCTTTTTGCCAACACTTGGCTGATTTAAATAAGAATATATTAGATATACTTAGGACATTCTTATAAGCTATATTTCTTAGGTAAATTTAATAGGGTGATAATTTCCAATTAAGTAGCAACATTGAAATGGAACACTCTTTATAGTAGTGCTCACAGCTGCTGTTCTTGGGGTTCTTTTTCACTGAACCATTTTGAGAACAAAGAGCAGCAGATACAACATGTAATGCATTGCCATTTCAACAAGGCTGTATCCTGGGGTTTTGCTTGTTTGTTTCACAGGGAACCTGTTCGAAAAGCAGACTTTCAGAATAAGCTCAGGTGAGCTAAACTAAGGTTTTGTTCATTGAATGCGCAGGTTTAAACTACAAGGGGAAAATGGCCCCAAAGAGGAGGTCAATAAAGATTAAGTGGTTTGGCTTATCCTCAGATGATGGCAAAATGCTTCTGTATTAGCATTAATTGAAAAGGGGATATAATACAGTTAGATGGGAGGTAATTTAAACAAAACAAAGAATTCATACCTGGTTTGCATGAATTCACTTCTGAACTGCAAACTTTAATATATGCTAAAGTCCAGTCTCTCTTCTTCAAAAGGAAAAATATTGACCATAATGAGAGGGAAAAGTTCTTTGATTTTGTACTTTTAGGCCTGTTTGTCTTTGTAACACATTGAAATTGAAGGCCTGGACCAGTAACTAGCATTTTGATAAGTCATGTACAGTGTACTGATTATCTTTTTTAACTGGAAACTAGACATGGACAAATCTACTAAAATCAGGTTTTGAATAGTTCAGACCACCTAACAGTCCCAAATTCAGGGGGTCTGAAATCCCCTGAGCCTCTACTTTTCTATTTGCTCTAGGCCCTTCTCCCTTTTTGAAGCCTTAGGAAACTTCCATAGGGTTTTTCCAGAGATAGAGGACAAGAGCTGTTTCCACTTAATGCAAAGACCTATAAATTTATTACCTGTTTGCAGCCTTGCTATGGGGAGAGTTGTCACACAGTAGTTTATTTCATGTGAAAATATACACTCAGTTTTGTACTGTAAGCTCTAGATTGCCTCCTCCAAATATCTTTACTTGGAAATTTTGTGTTAAAAGTTCTTTTATAGCCTTAATAAAGAGAGGTTTAGAAATCAATGCACTTGTTTCTTCATCACTTTTATGAGCTGGGACATTACTGCTATGCCATCTTCATTCATAACCAGACTTTCCATATAGATGTTGATTATTTTTTTTTTCAAGGATGACAGCAATGGTTTTGCATTTGTGCTATGTAAGAGAATTCAGATGTGAAATCCCATTTAGCACTCAGAAATGTAGCTTCTAGTCTGGTTTGAAGCCAATTTTGACAGTCCAAATGAGCTTTCTTTGTGCCTTGTGATGATTTAATATATTATTTCATCAAGACAGCTAAAAACTTTCTAAAATTATTGTTGGTGCTGATTATTTCTTTTGAAAATTCTAATTCACACCTTCTATATTATTTTAAGAATGACAATAGCCTACTTCGTGCATTCTTTGGGATTTTTAAACTATTTTATTAAATAAGAAATAATGGAAGAAAAATTTGTTTAAGAAAATTATACCATAGATCTGATTTTTTATATCAGGATGCTAGCTGACCTTCTTTCTAAACTGTTGAAAAACTTGCTAAAAGGAAGTTCCTAGCAAGAATATTAGTTCAATTTTAGATCTATGACATGTGGGAAGATTTTGGAGATAAAGATTAGTCTTGATGCAAGTAGCTAAAACTCATCTTTTCCTAAGAGGAGCAATACATTCTAATATCAATGTTCATTTTCATCCTTGGAACTCTATTAAACTGCCAGTGCTAGAGTAAAAGCAATGCAAATCCACTGCTTCCATGAAACTACTCTGGTTTAGATTAGTGCAAATGCCAGTGCATATGCACTTGTAGTTATTCCAAATATGAAATAAAGTAGGTAAGGTCAGGTCTTCTTGTAATTTTACATTTCCAGTTTCTTCAAAGAAACTTCTGCTGCAGCTTACCACTGCCCAAATCTGGGAGTTAAAACAACAGAAACATTGTGGGGGTCAGTCAGAAACAAGAGTGAAACTGTCATAAGTAAATAATAACACTTTGTGGGAGGGGGAGAGGCTTTGACCATTTCTCTGGATAGTGTTACAATTGTTTGCTTAAAAATATAATGAATACTTACCTGTTAAAAGTAGGGGAAATTACTAATACACAAGAGTATGCAGCATGAACACAGGTTATGTTATTAAGACAATAGAAAATAAAGTATGTTATACCTTAGTTTCACTTGCATTAGGAAAAATTATCTACCATCCTAATATTTCCTTGTCTGGTTACTTGTTTGTTCCTCTCTTAGGTACTTATTTCCAAGCAACTTTTAGACCAAGATTATTCTCTTGAATATTTTAAATAAGTTTTCAAGTAGGTGTCAAAGTCTGATCCATTCAGAAATTTATTCACTGTAATAGTCTAGTTGTCTTTTAACAGAATTGGAGTTTCTGACAGTCCAATTTCTGACAGTTCTGAGCCCTGAAATGTCCTTGGCACACAAAAGTTTTTGTTAGACTATGATATAAAATGGTTGTGTGGAAATCTGTTCTGGGCTGTAAGGAAAGATGTGTGTTTTAGTAGCATGAGAATGAATATATTTTGTGCAATTTAAGTAAGTGCATGATTAATTTTTTTATGAGTTGCTGGCTACTGCAAATCAAATTTAGGCAAGCAAAATTTGAAATATAAGTGCATTAGTTGAAAATATTTAATCATAGACCTGAATATGAACTTATCATGCTCATTGCTTTACATTTGCAGATTGGGTCAAATTATTAATTTATTTTGTTGAGGGGAAGCAGAAGAGACAGTAGCACTGATCTGGCTGTGATGAGGAACATAGAATTCTGGCTGCTAGCAGCAGTAGGAAATTACTTTTTCTTTGCTGGTTTAGAACAGCTGACCAATCTTTCCCAAATATTGCCACCCTGCCTGCCCCACATACTTCTCATTCTGGGGTAGGGACCAGTGACTTCATGAAGTCTGTTATTGCTGATGCAATGCCAGATCAAAAAAAAGCTGCTTTGTTTTCTCTTTTCAGCAGATGTATAATGCAAATAAAGGTGATTATTTTTTTAGTCAGGATTTTTTCCATATAGGAATAGAGTCAGCTTGTTACTAAAGTTCATCTAATAGCAATGCTGGCCAGCAATTACAATTGCAAGCAGTTGTGGTATTCCATCATGTTTGTAGCTGTTTGCTTTCCTTCTGTCAGAAATCAATGCTGCAGCAATGGAAAATAGGAAATGAAGAAATAAAAAGTTGCATTCAAAGCTTGAAGTCAATGGCAGTTACAACGAATTATTAAACAGTATGATTTTAAAGCTTCAGAAATAAAATTAATGTTGAAGCCTCTCCATTTCACTTGATAACCAGATAATGAATGCAGAAAAAGCTAGCTGCACACTCTTGCAGCTACTTCACCTTCAGTTATATTTTGATGAAAGATCAGCAGTGTTGTCTGTAGGGGTTTGGTGTTTGAGACTGGGTTGATCCTTCATCAGCAATCAGGGTTTACAGAGGCAAGGTCTGCAAACCAGGATCCAACCCAACCCTGGGGCCAATGTGTGGCACTACAGGAAGGGCTTGTGAATCTCTGGGGAATTCCTGGTACCAGACCAGACTTCAATCAAATGCAAGAATATGGCTGTAGAGAGCTTGTATTCCTTCTCACTCTGGAAAATACAGATTTAAGGCCCAGGTAGGACTCCCTGCTTTTGTTTCAGCACCTTGTTTGATTTGTGAGGATTTGACAAGTTATTCTTTAAATACATCCAAAACAAGGAAGTGTGTCAGGAAAAAGAGTCAGGATTAATATTATGCACTTCAGTGCATTTTTCCTTTTTTTTTTTTTTTTCTGTGCTCTAATCAGTGTTTTCTTACTGTTACCCAGTAATAATAGATGTGTGCTCAGGGCAAAAAGAAAAGCTGATTAAATGTTACATTATAGCTTTAGCTGTCATTTTTCAAACAGAGAACAAAAAAACAAAAAAAAAAGGAGAAAATGAATAAACTTCTTCCTGATTCTTCCCCTAGTGGCATCAAGCCATATGGCCTTGTCATGAAAAGGTCACTTAGATTTTAATGGAAATGAGAGAAGCAAGTACTTTATGTTTGAGCTCTCTCCTCCTGGTTTTGTCTGTGACCAAGCACAGGGCTGCTTTGCTTGTGGAGCCTGTTACAGTGATGGCTGTAAAGCAGCTCAGCAAGTACCAGAGCTCGTGGGTTTGACAGAATGGGAGAATGACAGAAAGGAGAAGACAAAATCATATCTTAAGTAAGGCTTATAGGAATATTAAAACTAACTCCTGACAAGAGATTACTCCAAACCCAGCAGCCTTGAATATGAATCATCATAATGAACTCTGCATCGAAGTGCTCCTGAAGACAGTCCCAAAACTCACTTTTAGTGAAATCCCAGTTGCTCCCTTGCCTCTGTCTCTTGACTGCACATTACTGCTACTATGTTTATTGGTACTCAAGGTTTTTTGCTTGAATTTGTGTTTTTTGGTACTTAAGAATTTAAGAGTTGCTCTGTTCTTTTATTTTTATTTTTTTTTCCCAAAGTGAGCATTAAGATGTAAGTTTTCCTAGAATTTTCTTTTAAACTAAGATTTTGTTTTGGTAACTGTAACATTTTTGGCTAAAATTCAGTGGTGGTTTTTTTTGGGGGGAAAAAATGGTTTCCTTTTCCATGTGTTTAATTTCAGTGTGAACTTCTTAAAGAGAAGTGTTATCTGTGTGGCTTCAGCTCAATATTGAATCAATGCACTGAAAAAAGAATAGTGTTCCTAATTCATTCTCACATTAGTTTCTTCCTTGTCTTCTCATATTTAATTGTAATCCTGCCTCTGGTTGGCTGAGATCTCTATGATGTTTACAGCTCAAAGCAGAACAATTAAAAAAGCTTTATAAGAAACATATAATTAGCTTACCCAAAGTACAGTTATTTTACATCTGAGATCCAGTCTGGTCCAAATGGGAAAAGACAGCTATCACCAGTGTTGGTGATCCATTTGTCTCAGGACCACTGGGTACCTGAGCTCTGTACAGTTTAGCAGTTTAATTTAGAAGGCATGGTTTAGTTATAAGAGATTGGTAGCTGGTGGATCTTTCTTGGATACACAAACAATTTTAGAGTAGCAGCTCTCTGAGTGTGACAGAGCTCACAAGCCCTCAAGTGTGCGATACTCTGTCGCTAACACTGAGGCTTAGGCTGGTACCCTCACCCTGCCCCATCTCCACACTCCTCAAGGTGCAGCCCTTGCCTGCTGGCAAACACAAAGGGATTTGATGTCAGTGTTCCACTGAATTCAAGGGGAACTTATGATAGGTACCTTTGCACAAAAACAAAGGGGTGTACACATCATTTTATCTGTGTGCATATGAATTGATTATAGTATGAATGTTACAATCTCAAATCTATAGCTAATCATTTTTATGATTGTAGGCAACTCTATCAAATTGCTCCATAAATATTAAATACTCAATGACTAAGTGCTGCTAAGCCCTTTTGCACCCTCATCTTTGCATCCGGATCCTTTGCACACTTACCCCCTGTAGCATTCTCAGCTTCCATGTAAATAATTTCAAATTGCTTCTAATTTGATCTTTCTTTATATGCTTTCATCTTTGTAGTAAGTAGTAGAATGAATCTTTTCATCAAAGTATATAAAGTTCTATTTTCACAAATTCATATTAAACCCTGCTTTCACCAATGTCTTTGATGGTGTTTCTTTAAGTAGCCAAACCACTCATTTTCTATGTAAGGATGGACCTATTTTAAATAGTTTAAAAGCCTCATAGCAAGACCAGTGTCCAACCACAATGCAGAAAACTATTATGGACTGGCAGTTGATTTGCTAAACAGAGCTGCAGCTGACAGAAGAGGGATGTCTGCAGTGCCCTGTAATTGATATGGAATAGCAGTTGCAAACAGTCCCAATAACACAGGTGGAAACACATGGGTGGGAGGGAATAGTTGGAGATGCAATTACCATCTAGCAATCTGCAGCTGTACAAAGCCATGGGTTTGTTAAATTTATTTTTGCAGTTTCTGCAGGACAGAGGAGAAAATGAAACATCACATAAATACAGATTATGCATTTTGTTGTTGGTAACTGCTATTTTATAGAAATACTGGGACAGAAATGTGTTGGCCCTATGTATTAAGCCAACCAAGCAATTCTCTGCATATCTATCATTTATTTCACATATGTATTACTACCAGCACTCCAAGTCATTAATTAAGCAGAGTTCTCTTATGCATAGATTTTGCTGGCAGGTTAATTATGGTTACCAGGCTGCTGAATCAATAAATGAATGAGGAAAAGAGATTGCATACCTAGAAGAAGTTGTGTAAAATTAGAAAAGGAACAGAGGGGCTATACTAAAGCTGTTTTTAGTGGGTTTAGTGTTGGGCAAAACAGTTGTTAAACAACACAGTTTAAAGAGAGTTGTCACAAATTTGAATTTAAGCAAAAAACCTGTTTTGATTTCAAGATCTGTTTGGAAAATAATATATTTTAAATACTAATTAGAAGGAATAATAGAATAGGAATAATAAGGTTATGCTTTTCTTTTCCAGGTATTGGTAATGTTTATAAATGTATTCCCTTCTTATGTACTCATCTTAGTCTGGAAGAGTTGCATCTGTTCTGTGGAGTCTTTTGCCCCACCTGAATTTGCAGGGCTATTGAATGTGATCATATACTTGCTCCTTTTCTGTAAAAAGCATCAGAACTAGTTAGCTCACAGCCAAGACCTTCCTTTTTTTTGTTTGATATGTGCTCATATCCTGTCTCACAGGGACAGGAACTTTTTTATATTTGCCAAAGGGGTAACTAACTAAGTACAATAAAGTAAATTGTTTCCAATATTTTTGTAGTGCTAGAATAAGTTTTGTAAAAATTAATAATTAGCCCTAACATTGGTGCCTCAAATTCAGTCACTAAAGGGAAATACTTCACTCCTTACTAGCAGAAGATGCACCATTTAAAAGGAAGGGCATTGCTCAGAAAGGCTTTTGTTTCTTCATTGATGCTGCCTGTGAGAAACTCTTAGATGGGATGGCTTGATAGTATGCTCTCTATGTAACTCTCCCTTAGCATAGGTGGAGCTGAGGGGTATTAACTCTTACCATCATTTCAGACACTGCTGGACTGAACACATGCTGCTCCCAATAACTTGGGAAGCAGTTATTGACACTGGCATTGAGTTCCCCCCTCCTGCGCAATAAAACAGTTGATTTTTTGATTATGTCTCCATGCCCTAGTTCACTGAATGACACTGGAGTTATATGAGAAAGGAATCTAACAGATAGAAAAGGTGGTAATTTGGCAGACAGAGCTATTTCTGTGTGGAGCTTAACGCAGAATATTCAGATTGGAAAGGTGGTAATTTGTGGTAATGCCAAGGATTGCAGATTCACATGCTGAGCTGAGTCTGCAGTGCACTTGTGTCCTTGTCCTCTTAGCATCATCTCTTCTAATAACAGAAGCGTGAAACAGTACCTTGGGGCTCTGCAGCTGAGCTGGGTGCCAAAAGCACAGGCCTCCTCTGCTTCCAGTTGTGGGTGGAAAAGCTACAGCTCCCAATTGCATATCACAGTTTTCTCTGGAGGTGTTGGTCCTCCTGACCCAGCAGAGCTCAGTGAGCTACTTGGACAACCATTCCTTAGTACATCTCAATTTACAGAGGCAGGGTTACCTGCCTCTAGCACTTAGATAAGGGTGACTTAGTTTTCTTCTGACATGCATGAGCAAGAGCGGACTTCCACGTGCAGCCCACCTAGCAAATTTGGGGGGTCTGCCATAATGTGATGGCCTTTGGGCCAGAAGAGATGGTAAGAGCATTTGCTGTTCTGGCTGTTTGCTTAAGATATTTTTCACTTTATAAGTCCCACCATCCACTTTTGTCGCCCTGGAAGATAACTTGCCTTTGACCCATTTGTAAACCTTAGCGCTTCATCTGTGTTGCTTTCCACCTTTTAATTTACTTTTTTTTTTATCTGTTTAAACTGAAAACGTCTCAGAAGAAGGTGTTTCTCTTTTCAGGATACCAAGTCAAGCAAAACAAAGCTCAAATCCTGTTCAGGTCTTCAGTTTCTGCTGAAATAATTAATGAGGTTTCATGTGAGGTGTTGCAAAGCGCCTAGAGACTGTTGGATTTGCCTAGGCAGTTGCCATGGTGCACTTTGGCTAAATTGTTGTTTGTAAAGCAATTTTGTTTCTAATACAAAAGGCCCTGTATAAAATCAGTTCCTGTTATTTTACACAGAGAATTTTCCATCCAAACTGTAAGTTTAGAATTGCTGACTATCTCCTTAAACACTTCCAGATAGTAATGATACATCATTCTTACAGCTAACATATATCATTACTTTTTGTCAAACAAAGCTTAGTTCATAGCTGTAGAAATATTATGATTTATTGGCCTCCAGCCAATCTGTTAATTACCTGCTAGTTCCTTAATGCAACTGGGGCTTTGGTTGATTTCAGTGTAAGTTATTGACTTGCTGGTAAAGGATCAGTACCTCATAAATTGTTTCTCCAAATAACTTTACAATGCTACAGAAGTTTATTTTTTTTTTTATAAGGCAACTCTTCTGATTTGAGACATCAGATAGTAGCACCATATCCATGTGAAAAAAATCGAAGTGTCATAGATCTGTCACATAGGCACCTTCCTGTGTTTGGGAGAATCTCAGTACTTTTACATGTACTAGACTGATTGAAGACTGATTTGTTTTGCTTAGTTTGATTTGGTTGTTTTGGTCATGTTGTTTTAAAATTATAAGATCAGATGAAGATATCTTAGGCCAGGCTTCATTTGAGGTAACTCCATTGAGAGAATATACAATAGTTAAGGCTCTGGCTGTGTTAAAATAATTGAGACCGATAATAGATTTTAATCTCTTTTTATGTATCTCATCCCATTCTTTTTTCTTTTCTCCAGAAGTTAAAAGCTCCTTTTTTTTTTTTTTTTTTTTTTAGTGTGGGAGAATAGATGGAAAATTCACTGTTTTCAGAAGAAAAAAGCTGTAACTGTCAGGGAATGTTTGGGAAATATCCTTTAGGCAAGTCATGTGCGTTAGGTCCTAGGTCTTGCTTAGATGCCTTCTATCTGCTAAATCAGCCAGTGGACAGGATAGCTGACTTAAGGACAGGTATTGCACACTCTCCTTGCAATGGGCCTTTACTGTGTTCTGTGTAAGCTGAACTCCCTGAGACAACAGACATGTCCAGGAGAGAGGAAGTATATCAATCCATTTTCAGCTGTAACCTCAAGTGAAAGAAGTTAAAATCTTCCGGTCAAACACAGCTGGACAAAAGTGTTGTTCTTGTTTGTGACTTTGTATTCATCAGACTGGATGAGGCATTTGCCTGGAGCAGTGGATCACCATGGTAAGTGTCTGGCAAGCTTCTAGAATAATCTAGAAATTACTTCACCTAGTAAGATTTCTCAGATCAAATCTCCTTGACCTTGGTTTGTTAATATGGGTTTGGGTGGAGGCTATAAGGAGTGGTGAAGTGGTGTAAGGAGACAGAGAAGAGCATGGTCCATATAAGAAGGCTGAGGACAGTAGTGAGAGCAGGAGCAGAAGCTGTGCTGGAAGCTGTACAGAGGAGAGCAGTGCTTGTTCTCCTGCTTTGCTCATGGCTTCAGCCTGAAGGAAAAAAAGCTGAGCTACCCAAAGTTATCTGTGATGAACTGGTAGCTTTTGTGTTCTCCTGCTTCCTTCTTCCCTGCCCCCCCACTCAAAAAAAATAAATCCTCAGCCAAGGTCACATGGTACTGCACAGTAGATATTAATTTACAAACACTTCCTGTGAGAGTTCAGCACCCACGTAAGAAAGAATCACTTAAAGATGAGAGCAGCTACAGTGGTAGTTTTTCTCCCTATTTGTAAAGGCTGGCTAAGTAGGGGGAGAGGTGGATTGCCCATCAAATGTACACCAAAAGGAAAGATACAGTTTTGTGTCATTGCTGAGGGGTGGTTCTGACTGAAAAACAAACACCAAAGGAAACCGGCTTTAGCTGAAAATTGGATTCTCAGCAGCAAAAAATGCCTGATCTGATTGTTTGTACCTTTTTTTACTTGTCTCCTCTTTTTCCCCCCTGGCCCTGTGGTTCTTTCAGCCCTTTCAGGATTACCAGTCAGTCTCTCTTTGCCTGGAAGGAACACTCTGCCCTAGTGTGGAAGCAACAGCTTCCTTTATCTTGTGTGCTATAGTTATCTAACTTGTGCATCTCAGAGCAAAACTGATAAAGACTGCTAAGACAAGATGGTCATTTTCAATCTTTAATAGCTTATCAGGTTTTAAAAACCTCATGAAAGAGCTGTGTGTTAGTGAAATGATGATTAATAGGGAAGCTTATGAATAAAAGATACCAATTTATGTTTGATTTTGTAATAATAGTGTTAGACTTGTCTCTTTTCTTTGACTTAAGTCTGTATAAACAAAAGGATCACAGGAGAACAGCATGTCTCTGCTTGTTTAAATTAACTGGAATTAGTGGCACATGCCCTTTGTGGTCCCCATGTTAGGTGGAAGTGCTGAAAATTATTGTGGTTTTGTACCAGGATAGTCCAAGATTTAAAGCTAAGACCTGAACCATCTACTTTATATCAGAAGATTCAAACAGTCTGTGGAACAATATAGGAACTGTAATAAAGTTACCATTTTTGTGTCATAGGAGGGGGGGGAAAAAGAGAAAAAGGGTATTGTCATGATTAATTCTTGGTTATTTTTCTTTCCCAGTTGTTATGCAGGTTGCTGTAGAGGCACCATAGGGAACTTTCTGCCTGGGTGAGAAGATAGCTGTGTTTACAGTGCAAGTTCCCACTTGTGACAAGGTGGAGAATCCATCCATAGGTGGAGGGTGGGCCTTTTCAGGTTTTTAATACTTACCTGTCTTGTAGTTTAAGCTGGCTGGGCAGCAGGTTCAGATAGATACAAATAAGCTATTTGGAAGTATGGTGGCACAGTCAGATGAAGATTGGCACTAGTCTGATAAAAACAGTTCAAATTTCTCTTTAGAGAAACAGGAAAGCAGTCAAGTACAGGAAGCTAAAAGCCATACAATATCTCAAGCTTATTCCCTATGCCACTATGAACAATTAAGTTTACACAGCACTGTCAGCTGGTTGTGGGTTTTTATTTATAATGCAAATGCATTGATGTTCTCTTTCTTGACTTGCAGCTGCCCTGAGAGCTTGTGCTGATGGAGGTGCCAATCATCTCTACCACATCACAGAAGGGAGCCAGGAAAGGTATGTGAGCAGTACACTCAAAGTCACTGAAGTCATTTTTTCTCAATGAAAGTAAAATGTGGAGGAGCAGGATCTGTTCAGTCACATAAGTAGCTGCTTGCTCTGTGCATAGTACTTTAATGAACTGTGGCAGGGAGTATAATATTTTCTCCACATTACCTTAAATTTTTATTCCCAGCTACAATTTATAAAAACACAGGTAGCCTGAAACACCATTTTCCCTGAAGCCCACTGATCTTTTTTTCCTCTTGAAAGCTCTGCTCTCAGTTTATCTTGTTTTGTGCATCCATCAGTTAGGCCTCTGAAAAAATTTGCTGTGCTCCTATCAAGGGTTTCCTAGAGGAACATCTGATGCCTGTCACCAGGAGCTGAAACAAAGTGTGTCCTCTTCATTTTTTATGTGAGGCCTTAGAGGAAATCTACTTACTTAGTGAAGTGAGATGGGTAATAAAATAGGAAGTCTTTGTGAGTTATTTTTCAGTTAGTATTAGGGCATTATAAATGACCAAAGGCAAGTACAGAGACTGTCTATTAATGTGTACACTGGGTGAGGAAATATGAATGAAAGAATATGTTCCTGTTCTCTGCAATGGCATTTAAAATTTTAAAACATCCTAGATTTCTGCACCAGAAGTGTTGAGCCGGGGTTATGATGCAAAATGCTTCATTCAAGTGATTTCTTATCTTTGTAGAACAGATGGAACCATGGAACATTGTGCAGATTTAGCTTCCTAAAGATTCCTCTTGCTTGTCTAGGATTTTCAGGTTTTTTGAAGAAGAATTCATAAATAAGTAGTTTCATAAAAGCAAATCAATAAACTGACTCTTGGAGGAAAGGAATGAGAAAGGCATCTTGTAGAACTTACCACCTTATGAACAGTTTTATTCACATATCAAAATCTGACACATAGTTTGCTTTTCATCTCATGGGAAGTGCATAGTGGAGTTTCCTCCTCTCTTTCAGAATAAAGACAAGAGTTAGGGTAGTAACTGTAGTCCAAAAGTAAAAATTAAAGAAAAAATGTCTTCCTTTGTCACCTGTTTACCTAAAGTTCTACAACTGCTAAAACCAAGACTGGAGTCTGGTAAGCACTACTGTTGTAGACTAGGTTTTATAACGTTTGATTTCTCCTTTTCTAGTAGTTGCTCACAGAGCCATGGAAAATTTAAGCAGGTGTCTGTTTGAATTCAAGACTGGCTTGCAGCAAACAGTTATCTTTGATAGTGGTGATGCTCTCCAAAGAACAACATTTGAGAGCTTTTGCTTCACCTTCTCTAGTAACCCATTCATCTGTTCTGCACACCTTTATGTTTGTATTAAATAAATGTAATTCAGGGGAAAATAGATGATTATGCTTTGACTTAATAGTTCTTTCAGTCTTACATAGTTGGCCCTTGGAGAATTCTTTTCCTCTATCAGTCATCTTCTCATCTTAATTGCTTTGGGTAGTTGTATTTTACCTTCAAAGTAGTTCTTTTGAAGCAAAAAGAGGAGACGTGCGTAATTTGGATTTTTGTCTTTAAAGAAATCATTCTGCTGGAAAGAATATCCATTTACTTCTCTGAAGTATTTTTCTTTAAATTCCCTGTCCATTGTTATTAAAGAGCTGTCTGCTTAGACTCTACTGACATACTAATAATTTTTAATGCTGTCTTAACCTTTTAAAACTACAATTTATTGAAAGCCCTGATATCTAATTGTATTGTATCAAAACCTAAAAAACAAGAGTCCTTTAATTTTAGAGGGATTATAACAGACGAGAGATGTAAATAAAGAATTTGATTGATAATTTGGGCTTGATTCTCAGTGGCACTAAATTTTATGAACAATCCTTTAGAATGGGAATTAATGATAATATTTTGGGAAAAAAAAAACAGCTTGTAGTATGGTACTGTTGTACTGGTATCTTCCTTTGGAGGTAAGTTCATATTACAGAATCACAGAATGGGTAAAGTTGGAAGGGATCACAGTGGGTTGAAAAAGCCCCTCTTGTTGTCCTTGATAACATTGGCCAGCTTTAACTCCAGATGGGTCTTGACCATTTTCATCTCATTTATACTTAGTGTGATAACCTCTCTGTATTCATTTCAAGTGTCTTGACACTGATTCCATTTCCTGTGTATTTCCTGCTTACATGTAAGTAATGACAGGAGTTCCTTGACCATCCACAGGCTTTTTTCCCCTTGGCCTGATTTCTTTCTTACTGGGATTTAACATTCTTGGGACTGGAGGAAGTTATCCGTGAATATCAACCAGCTCTCTTTGACCTTGGTATCCTGCAGGTCTTTCTCATGGGATTCATCCAAGAAGATCCCCGAAGAGGCTAAAGTTAGCTCTTCTGAAGTTCATGGTTACAATCTTACTCACCCTGCTTCTTCCTTCCCCTCACTGAGCTCCACAGTCTCATGGCTATTACAGCCAAAGCTCTGCCCATCATTCACGTCTCCAACAAGGCCTTCTCTGTTTATTAGTACGAGACAAAGCAGCACACCATTCCTTGTGGGACAGTCCACTCCTTGTGTCAGGAAGTAGTCATCAAGGCTTTCCAGGAACCTCCTGGATGGTTTGTGCTTCACTGTGTTGCTTCTCCAGTAGATTTCAGGGTAGTTAAAACCACAAGAACCAGAGCCTGTGACTTTGAGGCTGCTTCGAGCTGCCTGTGGAAGGCGTCATCAACATCCTCCTTCTTCCCAGGCAACCTGTAGCCAACATCCACAACAGCATCACCCTTACCAGTCTGTTGTTTTATCCAAACCCACAGGCCCTCAACTCACTCGTCATCCTCACCAAGACAGTGCTCAATATATTCCAAGTGTTGCCTCACTCACAGAGTACTGGAACCCTGGGCACAGAGAATTTCAGGCTTTATGTGCTGACAGGCACTGTCCTGCTGGAGAACACTGTATTTGACCTGAGGTCATAGGAAAGGCTTCCAAAATTGAATGACAGAACTGAGATTGTGGGTGTGTAGTTTGAATAGAAGTGTGTTATATCACATGGTAGAAAATACAGAGTTTAGGGTTTTGAGATATAGTTATATATATGTAGCAAGATGGAAGTTTTAGGGTGTAGGCTTGTCTTGCTTTTTCACCTTCTTCATGGGTTTGGGTGATATTGTGTGATCAGTTGGAAAGGTCCACAATGTAGAACACAGGTGCTTGGTTATTGGGTTGAAAGTAAAAATAAATTAGTTGGCATTTTATAATTGGGCAGTTTACATTTAGAAGGCATTGTAGAGAGAGACCTGGGGCTTCCTTTTTAGTCTGTTAGCTTGGTGTGCTGTGAGACTGTAATATAGATAAGATGTAACATAGATAATATAGACTGTAATATAGATAAGAGATAATAAACATCTGAGTCCGAACAAGAATACCATCTCTCGTTCATTAATCCCAACCCCGAGGAGAAGAACCAGATAAGCCACTAGACATTTCACACAGTGGTGCCCCATGTGAGGACCTCAGGGTCGGGACTTCCTTGAAGAAACAGAGAAAAAAGTAAGCAGCTGGAAGCTTGGAATTGCCTTCTAGATCATGAGGGCTAAGATGAGTGACAAAAAGGGTAGGATAAGTTTCCCTTAAAGAGGCTGGACCTTGGGAGTTACCGGTGCTGGGGACATAGGAAAGGCAGGAGTGAAAAAGGACTGTATGCTGGTGCTTTTCTCACTCTGACTCTACAGTCCAGAAAGGTTATTTTCATTAGACTGTTAACACCAGTTCCCACTTAGAAATAAGGATTACTGCTGAACCATTCTTGATTGCTAAACATTTGCTGATAATTAAAGGTGAGTCACTGATCTTTATGGGCTTTTTGGTCTGCCTTATTCTGTCTGCCTTGCCTATCCAGTTTTGAATTTTCTTGAATCTTTGTGAAGCACTGCTTTCCACTTCAACATTAGGCTGTTGTTTACCTGTGTCACACTGCAGAACTTGTTTCTCAACACTTTCTGATTAAATCTCAAGACATTGATTAACCTGGGTGTCACTGGCTTTGGGGTGTACAAAGGTGAAAATGCATTGAAAACTCTCATCACATTGGAACCTTTAAAACCAATCATTAGTACTTGTGTCTTGGATGCTGTTTTCCAGAGAGGTGTCAAATCCATTGGGTACTCAGGTTTTGCAGTGTTAAGAGCATGGGGTTAAAGAGGGGAGCGGTGATCTGTACAAGAGGAAGAATAAACCGGTTATGAAAAATACTGTGTTTGTGGAGTTCTGGTTAGTATTTCAGACTTACTGTGTGACACTAGTTGACTTGCCTGCAGTCACAGAGAACATCACTTTCATGACCCTTTCAGTTTCTCTCTGTGAACTCTATGAAACATAAGAGTATCCGTAAAACTGGAAAATGATAACATTTTCTACATATTAAACATAAATGAGGAGAACTCAGGTAATGCATGAAAATGCAGCTGCTAATATACAGCTCTTCTCTGAACTGGCCATAAATGAAGGCAGCTTCAAGAAGCTCTATGGGAGTTTTTAAAAGTTAGAACAAATTTTTGTAGACATTTGCAGTTGATGCAGCTGCTAAGTTTCAAATACAGATGTCAAAAATATCTTTTTACAATCAACTTTTAACTCTATTAACTCTTTGAAATCCCTGTCAAGATGAAATTCCACCTCAGCTTTAGCTTGCCTAACTTCTTCCATCCCCTGGCAGAGCTCTGTTCACTCCAGCTTCTCTCTTAAAGACAGGGTAACTCTTCTTCCCTGCCTTCCCTGTTCTTCCTAAAAATCCTTTATCCACTCATTGCAATACTTAGTGATGTTTCTGTCATCCCAACAAGATTGTAGTTCTGCAACTGCACACAGATCTCTGTTTTTTTCCCAAGCTGCATGCATTTTCCTGGGTTTTATTTTGTATCAAAGTTTGAAAGCTAAACAAAAGTTTCTTTGAATGGGAAAACTGAGCAAATGCAACTTCCATGAGGAAAGGTAGTCATCATGATATATTTGCCTGCATGAAAAGTGGAAAGATGAATAATACTGTCTGTGTATTTTGATGGTTTCCTTTGTGTGTTTTAGCAATTAATGAGTGTTAGTAGTGCCTTGACTACTTCAACTAGCTATTTAGAGCTTACACTGAATTTAACTAATCTGACAACCAGTGCCTCCATTGTCAAGACAATCAAAAAAGAAACATCTGGACAACAGCTTGCAAAACCCATCTGTAAAGTGAGATGTGCTGTCTTTTTTCCTGAATAACCTTCTACTCATGGAAAAGTGGATCCCTAATAAGATTATTAGACTGAGAAATTCATACATACTTTGCTGTGTTCCATATTGGATTAGAAATAGGGTACTTATGAAAGTAATTATCCATTGACATAACTTAATGTACAGTTGAGAGGAATTCTTTGCTTGAACTCTTCAGATTAAACTGAGTATTGTTTTATTTAAGACATCTTATATTCAGGCAAAATTTAGGGCACTGATGCAGAAAACACTGAATGAAATTATCTGAGTATAGAGTTACACATGAAGAGTACAATGATCATTTCATGTCTTTAAAATCTATTCATTGTATGATTTGAGGAGGGTGTGAGACAGTCGTACTCATGAAATTTTTGCTTTATTCATGTTGGTATGAGAATATGCTTCAGTAATGTTTTTAAAAAAATATAGCCTCTGAAACTGTGAGGTCAAAGCCAGCACCTTGGCTGCTAGTGGTGAAGAGTTCTTTGATTTAAGGGATTACTGTCCAAAAGCCAAGGAAGTTGAAAGCTCAGGCAATGCTTTATTTGTCAAATGGCTTAAAGGAGATCTTTTACATCAGACATCTTTGCCTGACCTAAAAACTGTAGCAGTGTTTAAAGATCAAAATTAGAATCTTGAGTTTATCCTAATAAATTCTTCAGGAGTGTTCAGAAAATACCTCCCTAACTACAGTTTCCTCCTTTAGGAAATACCTTACCTGGGATACATTTTTAAATTTTTAGAAAACAGCCAGGCACCAACAAATTTAAAGAATCCAAAGAAATTTATCTCTCAGTGTTTGGAAAGATTAATCCATTTGAAATTACATAATGTGTTTGCTTCAGGTAGTGCAGATGAGAAATTCCCAAGATTCCTCATGATCATGTAATTTTTTGCTTTTTTCATTTATATGTTCAATTTAATTACTTTCACTACTCAATTGCATTTCCAAATACATTTATATTCCAGTAGCTGTGCACTGTTAAGTCAAGATTTGTTTCAGAAACAGTGAAGAGTTGAGGTAGCAAGACATGAATATCATGAAATATGCATAGTTTCAGTCCCTAATTTAAACCAAAATTAGCTTCCTGTATTGGAAGGGATTTCCTGAAAGTATTAGGGCAGTAACATCACTAGGCATGTCAGATTTATTTGGTCTTTAAATCAAATGCTTACAGAAATTATGAGAGCTGGAAATATTGGTCTATTTTTTTACTGCTGTGTTCATCTTCATATTAAACAGCTTTATAAGCCAGACCAAGGAGTATGTATTCTTCTGGATTAAAGAAGTTATTTCTATTCACTTAGTCATCATATGCTATAAAGGAAAAATCTGGGAGTTACACAACCATTAGTTCAGATTCACTTGAGAATTTTAGGAGGGGCAGAAGTATTCTTTTGCATATCCACAAGAAGTAGATATTATTTTGAGAGAGAGACCAGCAACAGAGTTTACTTGGAGTTGCTTCTAAGTGTACTTACTACATAAACCGTAATAGAAAATGGGAAAATTGTTTGGTTTTTTTTTTATCATTCCCTCAAACTGAAAATCAAATGGCAGATAATAATAAAATATATGGTATTATAAATAATAGCAGTATTGAGGTGAGACTAAATTACTCTTCATGTTGAATTTCTGTTGCTTTTGCTAGTCAAGATAGTAATTGTAGAATCATAGTAATATTTTTAACTAAAACTGATGGGAGGTGACAGTGCTGCCTGTTGTTGTGACCCCTGAAATTTAGATCTCTAATAGGAAGAAGGCTTGGTTAGATCTTGCCCTTACAGAAGCAGTGAAATGGCTGGCTTTTCACCCCTGAGGTACATGTGTGTACATGGATGTATGAATGCCTTGTTTCTTTTATGTCAGGAGACAGTGGAAGCAAGTTCCTGCCTTACTACAGGACCATGCTTTCTTTACAGAAGAAGAGTAGAGAAAAAGCAGCCCTCTGGATATGATTCACAGGAGGCTGATGTAGATGTATCAGGTTTTGTGTAGATCAAGAGTGAGAGTATTGTCTACAGGTTAAAATGGAGAACTGGGAACCAAGACTTTTATTTTGTTCCTTTATTAATTTGCTCAAAGTAATGCAGTGAGTTACAAAATCATCTCATATTCTCAGTTAGTCACCTTTAAAATGCAGGAAAATAGTTCTAAAGAATAAAATGTTCTCCTCATTCACATGACCTCATCAGAGTTTCTGATATTTCCTTGTTAAAAGATGAGCCTATCAAAGGGCTAGGTATCATTCCTCATGAGATCAGTATTTAATAATGAATAGTAGGTCCTAGGTGGAAGCAGTCTAGATCTCCATGAGTGTTCCAGGGATCTTCATGCTTTGGCATAAATCCACTGTTTTTCTTTCTTTTTTTGCATACCTCAAGATATTCAAAGATGTAATTAGGATTGTTTCAATCGCATTTCAGTCACATCAACAAATACTGTGTGAATCTCTGCTTTTTTGGAATGATTCTATTATTACTTAGGAGTAGATAAGAAGGACCAAGACAAAAAGTCTGGGGAGATGGAGTGATAAGCAAATACAAAACAGGTGAACAGTTCAACTTTAGAAACAAAGTCTCCTGGCTACAAGTGAGGTGCTTCACTCTGTCCCAGTAAGAGTACCATAAACCAAGTTTAAGTTGCCAACCAGGAAATCAAAGGGTCACGATTTGTCCAGAACAGTAGTTCCAGGGAAGAAAAAAAAAATGGGGGAGGCTAAGAAAAGGAGAATAAAGGGACACTTTCAATTAATCCCAGGTCTTTCAATCAGAGGGTTTGTACTGCTTCATCTCATTCTTCAAATAGCTGTATCTCTGCCCCAAGTGTACTGTAAGCAGAGGAATGTCATTGCCATCTGGGTGATTTCTGGCTTTATGACATGGTAAAAATCATTTATGGCCACCCCAATGCTTGAGGTTAGGACTTTGCAGTTATAAAATATCCATGCATTGTGTCACATCTGGAATGAGCAGCTTTGAAAATACTTCTGAGCTGGCTAAAGAGTACTCAGCACTTTATAGTGGTTTGGTCTGTTGTGCCTAAGGAGTAATTCTCAGGATCCAGGAGAAGCTGGCTTTGTGTGTAGTGTTAGGGTGAAATGTATGCTTTTGTTTCCTTTGCCTCTCTTGCTATCAATAGAAATTAAGGATTAAGCCAGCAATGCTTGTTTTTATGGAGCAATGCTTTCTACAGATGTTTGGAGCAGTCTGGGGACTGGGAGTTTTCCTATTCTTGACACAAAGCAAAACTAGAAAGTTCTTACAAGCCTCAAATCAAGCTGGGTCTTTGCTGCAATACTACTTGTCATTTAAAATTCAAAGTACAGATTTTATACTGAACATGGCAAGAATGATCTTAGATTTGAAAGCAGCTCTGTTAAGACTTGAGAAGAATGCCAAGAACAGTATTCAATTAGGGAACACAGAAATCCATGTGCTATCAATGCCCTAAAATGAATGCATGTTAATAAGTGACCTTGAAGTTGACTAATCTGCACTGTTGCACTTCAGACATTTAGGGAGGAATTGCTAGTGCTGTAACACCCGTTCTCTTTTTTGGTTTTCTTTTTTTCATAGCCTTGAAAATTCTGGGGAAGAGCAAGTATTGTCCCTTGCAGCTGACTTCAAATCACAGTATATTGCTTAATGGGACTGAACACAAAAAATACCCATAAATAAATTATTCAGATTAGTTTTTGCTGTTTCTAAAATGTTCTTTCAGTAAAGTTATTAGTGATTGTTGGAGCATAAACATATTCTGGGTGTTTATTGCTCGGTTTTCTTTCCTATTCTCTTTCTTCAGTAGATTCTTCTCTCTTTTTATAAATATGTGAAAGCCAGAAGTTCTGACTTTTAACAATTTGCATTCAAATGGACACTTTCATTTTCAGAACAGATGATTGTATTCTTCAAATCTGTTTAAATTTAGTGATAGTGAAGCCAGAAGCTTGCGAATAGGGGGACTTTATGTATCATAGAATATGATAAGCAAAACTTGAGAATATAAATCCATTAATCTTTAAACATTTTTTCCTAGTTATTCTGGTAGGATTTGTTTTTAAATCTAATTGTATTCCAAGAGTGGTATCATTTTACAAATGGACTCTTTTCATCTTTTCATTTAAAAATGTTTTGTGCCACAGTTGTTTTCACAGAAAATGCGGTCAAGAGCATGGAACTCTGTTCTAGAGCTATGATCAAGGCTGCTTATTACAGTTGATAACAGAGAATATTTAATAAATTCACTTTTTAGGGCCAAGAGTTGAATACCCTGTGCTTCTTCTGACAAGGATAAACTATAAATCAAAAACTGCAGAACCAGTTGCAAAGCCATCCACGTGAAGGGTTGCGCATCAATTAATTGCTGGTTGATTAAAAGTTGGACTAGATAAGGTTGTCAGCAAATTCCATCATTTAAGACAAGAGGGTTAATCCTTGTTGAAAAATTGGAGCTCTGAGCCATCACAGAATCAGTTTTGTTCTGCTACCAGAAATAACTTGGTCAAGTATGTAGGTAGTGTGTACAGTGGTACCTTCAAAGCTGCTCTTGCATACAGTCATATTCAAAGAAACTCAAATCTCCTTCAACTCACAGTTCATACAAAAGTCACACTCATGGGTGTGCACACTCCTCTCCAACCACCATACTACTTGCTTTATTTAGGTAACAGCCTGGGCTCCATTTTTCCAAAATGGTGGAGGAAAAAATCTTGTAATGCTTTGAGTTAGTTGTATTAAATTGAGATAAATTGCTGTCTCATGCGTGCAGACTTTAAAAAAAAAAGTTTTAGTCAGT
The DNA here is from genome assembly GCF_001522545.3 of Parus major. NCBI lineage: Eukaryota > Metazoa > Chordata > Aves > Passeriformes > Paridae > Parus > Parus major. Next base: position 50,710,807 of record NC_031769.1, read on the forward strand.
ATACCTGAAAATGTAGTGAATGTCAATTATAGAGAAATGTAGAGAATTCTGATTTTTGAGGAAGAAAGATCTGTTTTTGATAACAGATAAAATGAAAATACATCAGGCATTAATGTTAAAAGATAGTCAAAAGACTGTTGGAAATAGTATTAGGTGTACAGAAATATCTTGCCTACTGATCCCAAATAAATGAGCGGAATAATATCTGATCATACAGCAGGTAGATTAGATCCGAGGTTACTGTGTCTTAAAATAAATGCAAATGCATCAAGGTCCTCTGGGGTTGTGTTTTGATGCTTTTCTACCTGTGTGGGACATTCCACACAAGCAAGTCCAGAGGCTATTTGCAAACTGGTTTTGGTGCCTCTGCAGAATCCTGGATGAGTATCAGCACATCCTTCAGCTCTGACTCATTAACTCAGCTGTGAAATAGGGAGTGTTTGGACTGAAATATGCACTAAGGCACTAAGATGGTTTCTGATACTAGTATGAGCATCTTTTGTGTGCTGTGGGCAATGCCTTTACTTGCAAATATTTTCCATTTTTCTTATCTTTTTGTAAGCACTTGTGTACATATCAGCACCTCAGGAACAGATTAGCACTGTGAGGATACGACTAGAAGAGTGAACTTCAGAGAGATGAGAGAAGACAGCAGTAGATAAAGGGCTGGACAACAACTCTAGCCTACTACCAAAATATCCTGTATGTTGCCAGACAGTCTGAATATGGAAGCATTCAGAATAAAAATACATCTGTACTGCACTAACTCTTTTTGGCTCAAATAGGGGCATACGTATGTACCGTACACAGGAATTAAGTGGGCTAAGGAAGAGGCACATTCAGCTTTTATTGGCTGTGGTGCAATGTCCTTGTTTGTTCCTCTGAGTACCAAGGAATATTAAACTGACTATGAAATAAAAAAGGTCAGACAAATAATACTTAAGAAAGAAGACAGCCAAACATGGTCAAAAGTTATGTTTTATTCTAGAGAGAGAAGAAACAAACCAAGACTGACCAGCGACTATCTCGGTGGGCACACAGCATGAAGATCATGTAGAAATTATGTTGTGGCTTTTTTTCAGGATTTTGAAACTACCCTGGTAAATGAGGGGAACTGCAATTCCATGCAAGCTTGTCAGTTTTGTTCTCTTTTTAGTGTTACTTATGTATTTTTCTTTGTTGTCACAACACAGAAATACATGGGGCTTGTGCTTTTGAATAGGGACCCGGGTCTCCTTTTGTACAAATTCAGGATGTTCTATTGACTTAATTGTTAAGATATTAAGCACTAGATGCTGAAGCAATTACACCCTCTCCATGCATTGCCCTGAATTCTTGCATTATAACTAATGTTTTACATGATGCATCACTTCTCCATGGTGATTGCAAGCAGGATAATCACCACAGCTGGATCTAATGTTTTCAGCAACCTGGTATTGTTCCAACAGCCTGTTAAATGGATGGAACAAGAGCAAGACTCCTACTGTTACTTTGTCAGTAACCACATCTTCCAGATGTGGGAGTCCATTTTTATCCCTTATGCTTTAAAAAAAAAAAAAAATCCCAAATAAAACAAACAAAAAAAACTTTTTTCCTCTGTAAATATTGTTTGAGTGTCTATTATTCTGATTCCAGCATTGGCAATAGTCACAAATTATTACTGCTTACTGTATGTGAAGCGACTTTGAGGTGCCCACACAGTCATCAAAATATTTAATTATTTAGTATAGTAGCAATAACATCAGGAATGAAATTAATCCTGTAGCAATAAATTATTCTTGGTCTAAGAATAATTCTTGGTCTAACTCTTGAGGGATATCCCATCTACACAGAGTGCTTAACTCTTAAACTGTCTGGCTTTCCCTGGTGGTTAAGAAAGTCCAGGTGGAATAAGTTTCTTTCTTTTGAAATTAAGCTGAGTGGGGAGTTGAAAGTACTGACATCACATGCCTAATGGGGATGTGTAGATGAGATGTTTTGTACCACAGAGTAAACATGTGCATGCAGTTTGGTTTTAATTTTCTCCAGTGTTTTGATCTCTGTGTAAAAGGTAAATAAATTTAAAAAAAAAAAAAATAGAAGCAATAAAACCCCATATAATCTCTTCCCCTTCACTTACTCATTATGTTTTGCATAAATTAGAGTGACTATCTAAGTGAAAGAAAAGGTATGGATTTGCAGTCTGAGACTGGATTAACCCATTGGTGTGAAAAGACCTAATAGGATGCCAAGTGAAGAAGATTGATAAGGATCAGCAGGTTAGAAAAGGTGTATTTTTAGAGTGCTTGATGTATGAAACAATGATAGAGGGAGTAGCAATGGCAGCAGATAAAAGACTGTGCCTTTGGTCTTCCCCTATTTCTTCAGCGTAAAAAAGAGACTGGTATGTGGGTGTAGCTCAAAAATATTTTGTATGAGACCAGTAGGATTTTTAGGTCGGCTTTTGTTCTTTTGGGGTTTTTTTTAAGCTTGTGAGTGGGTAGTAGAGTGATTGCTTGCTTGATTGATTGATTGATTGTTTCTGCAATTTGTGTGTGTTACAAGTCTAATGACATTGTTCAGTGGTGGGCATCCAGCTGTGGGTCAGAGCAGTGCCTGTGGTTGTCATTCCCTCTGCACAGAAGTGAAGCCACTCTGCAAGGGCTTGGAATCTTAGAGCCTTTATGCACCAACAGAACTCTGAATATCTCTGTTTCTTTGTCAGCAGGATTTTTGCCTTGGTGTTTGGAGGATCTAAACAGGTTAGGGACAGACATAATCTAAAAAAGGCAAAATTGGGAGGGAGAAAAACAGGGCACAAGGAAAAAGATGGAAAGGGAATGAAAATGTTTGTGATACTAAAGCTGAAAAGGAGAAAATACACCTAACTAATAACTCCAGTGGAGCTACTTTTATTCTGTAACAAGAAAGAAGAAAGGAAGGAAGGCTTTGTTATTTTCCTCTGCAAGTTCCAGCAGTATCTGTGGGAGGATTGATGTTTTCTAATTTTATAAGCTGCAGCAGGGGTGTTAAATATTGGTGACAGATCAGATTGGAATCATGCACATGAAAGTATTTTGAGTAGTGAGAGAAAGACAGGCTGCCCTGAAAAGACACCTGAAAAGAGTCAGTAAAGAATCCAGTGCCTTTTTTTTTTCTTTTTTTGCTACAACATCATCCATGAGGTTTGACAACAAATGGTTGTAATTAATGAAGTGACAGATGTGGATGTCAATATCTCTTCTTTCTGATGCATTCAATTGTAGGAAAAAAAACAAAACTGTGCATAAGGTGATTTTGGGGTGGTTTTGTACAGGAGGGAATTGTATGAGAAGCATGCATGGATTGATGTGATTTTTAGCTCTCAGAAGGAATTCTCAGGATGGTGAAGAATCCATTTTGGAGTGTTAACATTCCTAGCAAGTGAGTTACTGGACCAGCACCTATTCTGCAAGCACCAGGCTGCTCTGATTGGGACCAAGGGGCCAACATTAATCCATCATTCAAAGCTTTGCAGCAAAGCAATGAAAGCAATTGCATGAGCTGTGGTTCTGCCCCTCATCTTGTGAAAAGGTTACTGCTCTCTGATTTCCGTTCAGAGTCACAGTGTTTCAGCTTGAACAGCACTTTCTGACAAAGACAGGAGCTGGAACTGTACTACACTGTCATTGGGCTTAGTGGGATACTTAAGCTTCTGCTGGCTTAAACAAATAGGAATTAATTGGACAAACCCCTCTGCATTTCATTTCTCCCTCTTCTCTGCCCCACTGTGAAAGTAATCGGGAAGAGCATTCGTGATCATGTTTACTGTAATGACCCTCTCCTCTGGGGATACACTTGTGGCATCTTTTAATGTTAATTTAGTATTGATTTATGATTCTAATTGGTATGCTCTAGCTCTTGTTCATTAAGTGACCACATGCAGGGTTCTCGTATTTTGTGTGTTCCCTGTAAAAACCTGTGCACTTCATTAAATCTCAGCATTAAAGGAAGTGTTTCCAGGCAGAGCAGTATTCCAACAGCACATTGCAAATGTGCAGGAGGGTCCCAAGGTCACAAACTCCTTTCAGAGGTTAATTAAATCTGAAAGAAAGATATTCTGTTGTAATTAAATAGTAATGAATGAGAGGCCAGGAATATTTGGTGCATAATGCAGTACCATGAGGCAAAGCCAAAATCATCTGCAAATTTATTGTTTTATTTCGTATTCTATTATAAAATACCCTTGGGTGTCAATGTAATTTTTATTCTCCCAACTTGCCTGTGACAGAAGGGGGATTAAGTGGTCAGCACTGTCATGCATATATGTGATCATAATACCCCTCAGTAGGGGTTTCAAGAACTCTAATAGCATTCCCAGTATGCTGAAGAGGGCTTTCATCAGGAGTATGATGCCTTCCCCATTCTGTAGGATCACACTTTTAATCAGAGGGGGAAGTGTTTCCTTTGCCACGTTTGCACTGGAAAAGCCGTGGCAAGTTTTGACTTCTTTTAGTAGTGCCAGCAGAAATACAATCATGTTCATGACCCTGTTTAAGAGCTCATCAAAATTTCCCTCTTAGTTCTTGTGCTTCTGGGATTTAATATTTCATCCTGTTCAAGTGCATTGGGCCGGATCATGGCACAGGACCATACACAAGTTGTCAATCCAAGTGTAGATTTTTCTTTATTGTTTTCCCCAACCTTCTTCGAAAACTAGCCAAGTCCGACATTCACACGCTGGCTTGTTCCACTCTGTTATCTCTGAAGAGTTAATTATTTTAATCTCTAAACATATTATAGGAATCCAGAGACCAAAAGCATGAGTACCAGTAGCTTGTAGCTTTAATTCCTTACTTCTGTGTTTAAAAAGTAATTTTAATTACTTTATTTTCTCATCTGAAAGCTGCACTTGCAAACTGCCTTTCCCACATTAAAAGAAATAAATATAAAGAATAGAATTAAAAGAATAAATGTTCTTTTCCCACAGTAAAAGAAATAAATGGGGAAAACTGCTCCTACAGACTCCTTGGATCTCTTCCATGCACCAACATCAGCCAGGAGCACAACTGAAAAGAAATGGCCCTTTGATTCCACAGCTTGGTCTCTGGAAAAGCTGTATTGGATCTTGAATGCTGCGGCCTGCCCTTCTTGGGCCTTGGACCTTGCTGTGACCCAATGGCTTGGAACAAAGATGCTCTCCACCTCCTTCTCTATCATGAGCATACCTAAGTAAGAGAGGTAGTGTTTTTCAGAATTAGGGAGCCACATAGCCTGAAACACTTCTGATAGGATCCCCAAAAACTGCTGTTGTGTGAACTGCACCTGAGCTTCATTGCTACCTAGAGAGAGTGGGTGCGCTGCACTTCCTAGGGTACATGGAGCTGAATTTGAAGGTGGCAACAGTCCAAAATCTTGGTGTCTTTTTATCAGCATGTAAGTCCAAATTCCAATTTATTACCAGCTGGCTGGCTGTAGCTGGATGGTGCAGGCTTGTTTTGCATTGGAACTTAACAGGTGTTTAACAGGATTTAGACAATGGCTTTGCTTACAATGAAGTAAACTTCTCTGTTGATCTTCAGGAGGATTTTCCATTTTTCTCCGAGAACAATTACAAAAGTAACCTCAGTGAGTTTTTCTGCCATTCCAGTAAAATATGTATCTCTTACCTCATTATCAGGCAGATAGGTCTAATCCTCCTAACTTTACTCATTTTTCAAAAACTTAGCAACCTGAGAATTAATGCCCTGCTGGTATTAAAATGTGTGGAAAGAATTATCTAGTAGTGAATTTTAGACTGCTGGAATGGGCCACTCATTCAGTTGAATGACATCTTCTGTTGAATGACATCTCTAATGATGGTTACACTCCATGGCACCTGTGGTAGTCTTCAAGCTGCTCCCAGAGCATCTCAACATACACTAATTCAAAGTGTCCAATTCACAGCTCATCTGTGTCCAGTCTTTTCCAAAGTATTGCCAATGCTGCTTCCTCTGTCCCTTCTTGTAGTGCACATGGTGCAGAAGGCAGCAGGGATATTAGACCTCTGAATGTCTTCCCTAAGGAACAACTACTATTACTGTATAAAAAGGAAATAGCTTTTAACAAGAGCTCATCAGTGCACTTGTATTATTTATAGGCAGATCTGTGTCCTTAAGATCTAGTTCTCATCCTATAAGAAAAGTTAATTAATGTGTTGAAATTTAATAAAAGATTAAGTCAAAGTACTTATGACAATAATAGAACTTAGTAGAATAGCAGTTAAGGGTTATATAATTTTTTTAATCATAATAAATTGTGAAGTTCATATGGGGGTATTATTACATTTTTTTATAATAAGGAGGGCACCAACAGCATCAGAGTTGACATTAATTTTTTTACAGCTACTCTACTTGATAAAAAATTATTTGTGCAGAGGCCAAGACAGGGACTTTTTTGGAATGTGTTTTACTTATCAAGAATGAGGTATTTTCTGTCTGAGAGTGCTTTTAGCCCACATAGACAAAAAGAGGAAAAGGAGGAAGATTGAGGAGGAGAAAGATTGAGAACAGAGAATTCTATATCATGTGTATGTTTGTAATGTTTCTAATGCCTCAATCCTGTGCATGGGTTTTGTTTTTTTATCATGATTTCCACTTACAGATAAGCACAAATCTATACATTGACCTGTCTTGATCTCGTATCTGTCAGGTAGCTAGTTATCTCAATGCTTTCATTTGTGCTCTTAAGTGGCAGTAAACCAAATGCTGCAGATACAAACAGGAGTGACACAGGTTCTCTTCAAACCTTCCCTCCACAATATGATTTCCTTGCCTTTGGTGAAACATTAATAAGGACAGCTAGCTTAACTAACAGGCAGTAGGAGCGTGGTAGGTAGATCCCAGCCGCAGCCTGGGTTTTAAAAGCTTAATATCAGTAGTAGCACAAACCTACTTGCTCTGCTGAAAATTCATTGTAGCACCCTAGTCTGACTAATGAGTGGGGGGAGATGGACAAGCACACACATTTCTTTCTTGAACACACTTAAGGCTCTCATATGTGAAGCTGGCAATGTTCTGGAAACAAGCGCAGCAAGCACTGCCATTATAACTACTACCAGTCTCTGAGCTGTTTTAAAGCTAGCTCAGATTTATATACACTTCAGTCAACCAAGTTCTCGATGTAGCCTTGGAGACCCTTCACAGTGCCCTTTAGATGTCTCTTGGTCATGTTTGCAGGCTGGTTTCTTTATTATTTTTTTTTTCTTTTTTTTGTGTATAGTTCATGTTTGGTTGGTGGTGGTTGGTTTTAGATTTTTTTTTCTTAGCAAAGATTATGTGGAAAATTACTCTGTTTTGAATGTACTAAAATATAACAAAATAATTTTACATCCTCTTCTGCTCTATGAATTCTAAATGTAATAATGAATTTGCTTCTGAGCTTGAGTTTTGCATTGGACTCCTTGTGTGTTCTGACTCACCAACTGTGTTGCCAGCTGCATTGCATGTAGCTGGTATCATATGGAGCTGATACAGAGCTTCCCCCTCCCTGGAGAGGAGAGATGCTGGCTATGTGTGCCAGGCAAGGCTGTATGTCTGCAGGTTTGAAGGACTGGGACCTAGTGAGGATTTTAGCACATGCATGCAGATTTCTGGTGCAGTGATAGCTGTAAGGCCTCACAGTGGTAGAAATATAATGTGATCTGAAGAAAGGATTACTTGCAGACCTTGACCTCTTGCAAAATTTTCCTGCCTTGATGTATTTATCATCCCTGGAATTGTTCAAGACCAGTCTGAGTGGGACTTTGAGCAACCTGATGTAGTGGAAGGTGTCCCTTCCCATGGAAGCGAGGTTGGAACTAGATGATCATTAATCCAATGCCTGTCATTCTGTGAATTGATGTTAGCTCCTTCTTCTCAGTTAGGACTGCCAAGTCTGTACAACACATAAAAACCAGCACAGACTCCTGTGATTATGAAAGCTATTTTATGCTGAGCTGAGGATCAGTATTTCCTTGGTAAAATTAGTTTAACAAGCAGAAGGTGAAGTTTTGGTAGGTCAAATGAGTACCATGTGTTCACAGTAGCCACCTCGCAGGTATGAGAGGTCTGAAAGGATATGGCTTGCTTCATCCTTTTAATATTTATCACCTGTGGGTTAATTATGAAATAATTAATATGAACCAGATCCTTGGCTTTTGTACGTTACCTTGGCTTGATTAGCTGCCAATTAGTTATTCCAGCTGAAGATGGGAAAAGATGGTGTCATCTGAATATCTCCATGACAGTTGTTGCTTTCAAGTGGTGAAGGAAGCTCTGAGAAGCAAGAAAGATCTCAGGTTTTGACATGGTATTTTGGCCAGTGCAAAATTTAGGGGTTTTTTCCCTTTAGGAGTATTTCCCACCCTTACACTGGACAGCATGGCTGTGTAATTACACTGTCTTCTTTCCAGATTAGCCATCCAGGAGCTTCCCTGTGGTGATGGGGGTGGTAATGGCTAACTTCTAAAACAGGCTTTTTTTTCAGGAGACATTGGAAGTTGTGCTGACTGCCAGGAGGAAGAACCTGACTGCAGCTAAGCTAAAGCAGAATTTTAACAGCTAGAATAGCATTTAGAATAGCATTTCCTTGTACTTGGGAATTTTTAGGAAAGCAGACAGCCCGTATAGTGGCCAGGGTGACACTGCAGCAGGTTTCCTTACATTGCTGTATTTCCTTACAGGTAGGTTAGTTCACTAATGAGCAGTGAAAAGAAATAAAAAATTATGTCTGGAGAGTCACTGTCAACCAGACATCCTTTTGCATCTATTAAGGTGCAGAGCAGAGGTATGAATTTAACTGTTTGGTATAGCAGTTTAAATGTTTTACAGAAGCAAATGTCAAGAGAGCTGATTTTACCCTGGGTGAACACATTTTGTCAGTCCATCATTCTTTATCCTTTATAAAAAGTTTAACAAATAAAACCTTGGTAGAAAAACTATTTCAATTGAGTACATCAGGCTGTGATCAGAAGGCAGATTTATTGCTACATGAGAGTACCAGCTTTATTTTGTTTCTTAATTTCATCCATATGTCAAATAACTATAAAAGGTGGTTTTATTCTTTAATTAGAGCTTCATCAGAGACATTTTAATTGCAGCTGTGCTCATGAAAACGGTCATTTGAAACACTTTTAATCTAATGAAAGAGAGAACTGCTTGTGTGTATTCATAACTGTAAACCTGCTGACTGCTAACTAAAATATGGCACTGGTACCTTGACTCTGTAGAGGTGGTGACACAGTCAGAAGAGCAAAACAAGGATTAAAGTGAGTAAAATCTCTGCCAGCTGCAGGAGCTTTACTCAGCTGTGATGCTCCAGCCCACTGAAGACAGGAAAACTGGTATACTAAACAGTCTTTCACCAATTCCTTCAGAGCTCTAAGCCTACCTTTCATCTTTTCAATTACAAACCTTAAAAGAATTTCTATTAGACTTTGCAATACATTGTTGTTTTCTAAATCACAGGTTCCAGAAAATGAAACAGAGTCATCCATTGTACACCTAAATTGTGTAGAAATGGGAGAATGCTCCCTTGAGTTTATCTGATGAAAGGGAGGGTGCTTTTTGGTAGAGGTTACTCAGCATCAAATAGACCCCAACTCTCATTTTGTATGCACATTTATCTTCTGCTGTCTCTCTAATTAATGCTGCTGTGCTGTGCTAGGCAAGAGGTGCAGATACCTTTTGAAATGTTAATGATCTGCTGAAATATCCTGGTTCTCTGTCAGCTCTGAGGAGGCTGCAGCAGAGGTCAGCAGCAAAAGGTTTAATAAAACTTCTGCCTCCCAGTGGCTTACCAGGTTTCAACCATACAGAGACAACAAACTACAAACAGCTGTCTATTGCTCTGTGTCTTTTCTCCATTCCCTGCCACGGAATTTTGGGCTCACACCCCCCAAAAACATTAAGTGATATGTTTTGTTCCACTGTGGAGTCCAGGTGTTTTCAGGATCCTGAATGCATTGTTTCTCTGCAAAATATTATATACCTTATCAGTTTACGGACTTGAAACTTGAAGGAATTATATTAATATGTTAGAGGTGCTCAAGCACACCTTCACCAAAATGAAAAATGGTTTGCTCAGTGTCTGCTCTACAGGCTATAGAGCCTAAGAAGCATGTTCAATAACTGTACAGAATCGACTTTGCCTTTCAATAATTGTGTTGTTATCAGATGTTCTGGTTTTCTCCTGAAGACTTATCTTCTGTGTAGGTGTTTTTAAAATAAATTTTTGTATGACAATTCACTTTTAATGGCTGATCATCCTACTTATAGCTAAGTGTAGAGATGTCTCTTCAGTGGCCTCAAAACAGAATATCCATCTATAAAATGATGTGTACAGGAAAATCAGCAAAGAAAATGCAGGCCCAAAGAGGAGAAGCATAATGTGGTCTTTTGAAAGATTTCCTCTTGTCTGCTTGGAACAAGTTGCTCAGGTGATAAACCTCTTCTCATTGCACTCATGACTCATTGTATAGAAATGGCTCTAGAGGAGCTCTGCTGCAAGCTACTTACTTCAGTTTCTAGGCCTGAAGAAGCAAAGGGCTTCTTCAAGCACAACCTTCTTTGCAAAGATGTTCTTCCCTGGTTTCACAAGTATGTAAACAGACACTAAACTCAGGGCAGGTATTTAAGGTACTCTTGTGAGAGTAAGTAAAATAATGAAAGCAAGGAAATCCCAGTGAACATCTTTCACAAAACTTCTTGTTTGATTGTGCTTGACTTTTAAGTGTTCTTAATGATGTGAAAAGAAAGGACACCTAGAGTTTAAATACTAGTCATTCAAACTGACTTTTGAAATGGTATAGTTCAGTTTCCAAGCCACACTTGACATTGTTAGTGACTGTCTGATTAGATGGAAAATTATAATATGCCTTTTTCTAGCATTTCTGGGAAAGAGGAGGAATTGCTTATCTTGCCTTGGAAAAGTGTGTTGCCTTGTAGCAGCAACATCTAACTTGGGTGGCAATCCATGAAGCCCTGAGCCTGGTGTGGCTTCTAGTGCCATCTATTTGAAACTGGTTTCTAAATCCGTTTGTGTAGTTTGTGTCTGCTCTAAGCTTGCCACATTTTAGATCACATTCTTTTGATTCTTCATGTGCAGTATAAAATGTTAATAAATAATGTACATTTCTTTGACATAATGGCTGATTTTTCTCAGCTTTTTGAGCAAATTCTGTCATCTGTTGCTTCGACATGAAGAGGGAAAATGGTTTGGGGGTCTTGTCAGTCTCTATCTTCTCAATGAGTCAGATACCCTCACCTGTCAGAGGCTGCAGTGCTTTTCTCCCCCCTTTCCTCTGGCCTTGAGTCCTAGAAGACTAGAGTCTGGCACTTCCAGACAAGTATTTATGCTTTGGTAATATTCAAAATCATGTGCTTGTGGATGGCTCGTGCTGAGGGACTGGAGCATTTTCTGCCACTGAGTCAATGTGCTGCCCTGAGCCATCTGCCCTATGCAAGGATGAAAACTCATGGCTCAGCTCCCTTTTTTTAAAATTCCTTTCACCAAGGATCCAACAGCAAGGCATGGTGCTTGAGCCTGTGCAATGCTGAGTTGTGCTGAATAGCTTCACTTTAATTTTCTCTAAGATCATATATTGTCATCAGCTAGCCTTTATTTTAAGAAATACTTCAGTCTATGAGTAATAAAAACAAAACCACAGGTACTTAGCAGTGGTCCCTGGGAGTTGCTTTTTCTGAGCATACTGAGTTTTTCATTAAGTGCATATACTTGAACACAGGAGGATGTTCAGCACCATGGCAAACAAGTGAGTAGTTCTTAAATCTCAGAGCATGACTAAATTTCATACTGTATCAATTGCAACTGGAGAAAAGTTTCAAATATTAACTATTAAAAAGAAAAATGCAACAGTTGTAGCTATCATTAACACTCATCTTTGTCACTGAGGGACAAGGTTTTGAGGCAGGGTGTAAGCTTCTTCAGTTTTTTAATGATAAGGGGGGAAAGTTGGCTCTCCCCTGTGGAAGATGTCCCACTGATGTGTGCTTGGCATAGCACTTTGAGCTGAAGGTAATATGTTCTTCAATTTATTTTAGATACTTTTTTATTATTTGCAAGGTGACACTGCATACCAGACAAGCATAAATGAATGCATTATTGCCTTCATATCTTCACACGCTTTTATCTTTTTCTTTAAATCGTAGGGTTTGCAAATGAACTAATACTTATATTCTCTTTAACACTAAGCTCTTTAAAAAGTAAGGAAAAAAGGGACTGTTTTTCAAGGTTGCCTAATATTCCAAGTACTTTTAGCCACATAACTATCTGACTGCAATATGCAGATATGCTAATAGTGTGCAAAGAATTTAGGTTATCTGTATATGTTTGATGTCTGCATATACTTGCTTTCTTTGTTAAATTTCTGTTCACAGTGTTGTACCTCCTCCCTTTTTTTGTTTTTTTTCTTAAGTCTTATTAAATCACATCTGGATTTATTGTAGTGTGCAAAATGCTGTTGGGGACTTGTTTTATGTAAGCTATTTCATAATGAACATTAGGGCTTATTAAGGCCTTTGAAGAAGGCATGGGAAATAATTGGGGGTTTTTTTGTTGATGTTGTTTTTTCTCTCCAAATTCATACAGAACTAGCACATCATTGTCAGTTCCACCCTACTACATTGTTTAGTGATAAGGGAGGCTTTGGGGATTCAAACAGCGGTGATGGGAACCATGGAGCCAGAAAAAGTAAGCTTACTGTCTTCAAGAGAGTCTTGATTGGGAAGTAGAGCTAAAGACTGGGCTTTAGCTGTTCAGTAAAGCCTTATGATAATAATAACTTATGGAATCACTTGTGTCATCTGTTCAAGATCAATCAAACCAAAATTCTTTTCTATGGTCAGTTTGAATTCATTAATTGTATTAGTATTTTAGTGTTTGGCTTCTGAGCTGCAGGTGTGACCCTTTCTTGTGGTAACCTTGCAGGTAATGCATAGAGGGATTTATAGACTGAATAGACATTAACTCTGAATATATCTCTATAACTATCTGACATTTCTCCTTTACCCAGGAACTCACCTCTGTGCAGCTACTTGGAGCATCTGAATATGCTGCTCTGAGACAATATATAAAAGGCACCTGCTCATGCTGTACATGTCTCTGAGAGTTAAAAAAGCACTTTGATCTTCACAGCAGATAACAGATACTTTTGAGAGATTTAAACAGACTTAACACCTTTCTGATTAGAGCAGCCCTCACTTACTCTTCCTGTCAAGACGTCAGGAGGGCAAGCTGAAAGTGCACCTTAACAGTTAGCAAACATAGAGTTGAGAACATGAATTTTTGTTTGTTGGGGTTTTTTTGTTAAACTGTGATTTTAATGCTTATCCTGAAGCAGTGCTAGAATTTTATCTTCTGTATTCCCAAGTACTAGATGCTTACAAAAGTCAAAGTTGACTTTGCTTCATGTTCAGTCTGCAGCATTTTATCATCACTGATTTTTATTTTTATTTTCCACAGGGATATAGCTTTCCTACTAGTCCAGGGTAAAAGACACCCATTTTTGAATTTATTTTTAGTAGTGAAGAAAAAACATAGGGAGCCCACTCTGTGCCCTCAGATGATACAGCTGGGGGACACATGGTTTGTCTGTATGGGATTATCTTCTGTGCTGTAGCTGAAGGAGTCAGAGGGTATGCAGATACTGCCTTTAATGCTCATGTCTCTGATGTTAACATTTGTTTAAAAAAGGTTAATTGCATGCAATTATGTGCTAAAGGAGCTGCATCACAAGAAAAGTCAATAGTACTAGGAAACTGTAACTTTGAATTAATGATAGAGCTGAGCAGTTATGCCCAAGCATTTTATTTAAGAAGGCAGCATGGTTGTGGTTTTTTTTTTTTTTAGTATAAACTGCTACAGTGTGATGTTTTGTGTGGGTTTTTGTGATTTTTTTTTCTTCTTCATAACTGTGTGAAAATGCATATTTAACACTTCACACTGAATTCTTAAAGTGAGTGAATTAAGAAGCAAATATTCTGATGTTTTAAATTTAAAACACTGTTCATTAGTGTTGCATATTTAAAAACAATATTGCTCTGTCTATTAGATGTATTACTTGAAGGCAAAAGGCACAGTTGTGCTTGTTTAGCATTAGGACCTCAGAGTTTAAATAGCTTCTATTTATTTTGTAATCTGTTTATGATAAGAATCAATTGCTGCTTTATGGTGCTGGTGACTGAAAATTTATTGGGGTAAGTGGAAACTATGCCCAACTTGCTGGAATCTCTCCTTTTTTTCCCTCTACTTTCCAGCCCAGCAACCTGAGAGTTCATAAAACTCTTTGGTCAACATTCAGCTTTTATCCAATTTGTGTAAATCGTCTAGTTGATATCCATCTCCAAACTGCTGTGAAATAGTGTTGTTTTTCCTTCCTAAGCTAGATAAACCTTTAAAGGTTTCATGTGGAAACTATGAGTTTTCTATGTAAAATATATATATATATAAAGTTCAATAAAACATAAGTAGTCTGGTATTGAAGAGCCTTTGGGTCCTTATCTGAAGGTAATCATGGCCCTCCTGGCTCCATACTCATTCTAGATGGATGCAGTATGATTCTAAAGTACCCTGATGAGGAAAAAAAAGGCAAGTCCAGACAACATCAAAAAATACACACCTAAATCCAAACCAAATAAACCCCTCAACACCCCAAAAACCAAAAGAGATTGAAAAGAGTAAGAAAAACTCCAATTGGCTCAAACCTCTGAAGATTTTTTGTTGCCCAGTGCCTGGTGTTATGCTTCTTGACAGCTCTACCAAAGACTTGGTAGACTAGACTGATATCACACGAATTTTATACTTTCAGTCCCATTAGGATTAAGGATTTGGCTCGCTCCTGATAAATGTCAATATAAAGCAGCAGAGAATCAAGCCAGCTGAGCTGGTCATGACCTTATATGCATAGTGATAATTAATAGCTAATGAGTCTGATAAAATATGGTTCTGAAATGCAGTAGACTGTATCATCTAGACTGTTTAGAAATTAAAATTTTAAATTGCACTAGGAATTAAAGACATATTTTGCCATCATGGGCAAAAAGTTAAACTCCTTCACTGAAGGATGTGTGTCAGATATGTCACTGAAATATGTCATCTTCAATACAGTTATGCATCAGAATAAGAATTATTCATGAATTTGAGTTCAAAAAGCAGGAAAACATGGGTTAGACTAATATAATACCTGGTTTTAATCTGTACTTAAATAAGGGCAGCTGTTTCAACTTTTATGGAGAGGCCTTTCTTGTTACTTTTCTCCTGACATATTTTCTTCCACTTAAATAGAAGTAAGCTGGATGTGTGATTCTCCTGGGCCTGTTCTGCTGCACTAGAGTCTGTACTCAGGAGTAAATACAAAACTGTACAAAGCTATATGAGTTCACACACACAGAACTATATGAAGACAGACAAGTCAAACCCAATTATTACAAAATATTCTTGGGTTACTTTAGTATGAAGGTTTTTTTTCCATATACCTCTCAATTATTCCCCCTATTTCTGTATCAGTGCTTATCTCTGAGGTCAGTCAGTCAAGGAGAGTTCTTCACACAATGAACTTTGTTCACTTGTGTTAATTGGAAAGAGCCTTGACTCAGATCTGCTCACATTGATCAGGCAACTTGTTCCACATAACTCAAAAATGCAGCCTTTGACTCAATACTGAATGTTGCCTCACTTTTGTAGGTTGCATAGTCAATGAGCTACAAAGAACAGCCATCCTCCCTCTGAAGAGAAAGCAGACATTTCATGTCTGTGAGGCAGACAGTGAAGTTGAGATTTAGTAATTTTTTTTTAAATTCATCAGGCATGACTTTCTGAACTTTCCCTGTTTCTGGTGTTTCTAATAGGTAAGGTGAAAAGAAGCAGGAATTCTTCTTTTCATCATCATTAATGGAAAGCCTAGACATCTCAAAATTTTGAAGTCCCAGCCACAATTACTTATTCCCTTTAGTGGCATCTGGTTTTGTGGTTGCTCCAAGTGAATGATTTAGAGAGGGTATGTGGAAAATGTACACAGAGCTTTCTGGCAGAAAAGATGTGTTCAGGAAGCACAACCAGGAGCCCCAGCAGAGCCCATGGGTGGTGCAACTGAAATGCCTGTTCCTTCTGCTTGGAAATATTCATAATCAAAATAGCTTTTTGATTGGAAATTGTTTTACTTTGGATGAGAACAAAAGCTGTGAAGCAGCACTTGATTCTTAGAAGACACTTTTTTTTTGGCTAATTCTTCTCCCACTTATGGCTCTTGAAACATTCAGGAGAAATAGTTGATTATTTAAAAGCTCTGCAATTTGTAGCTGCTGTAGAGGGAAAAAAAAAAAAAGAAAGACACTTTTGGATTTATGTATGGCATTTCAGTAAGATAAACAACTTTTTCATCACAGTGGATATCTATGTCATAGCAAGCTGGCTTTCCATGACAACGGGCTGCTGTTCTTCCTGCCCAACCTGCTGGAACACCTCCAGGGCTTGCATTCAGGGCCACCACTGAAATGCCTAGAGTGAGTTTATTTCTTCCTGATTGAAACAGAGCCATTAAAAGTAATTATAAAATAACAAATTGAAAGAGAATACCTGCAGGTTTTTAAGCTTGTATACAGGAAATATTTCATTAGGAAACTCATGGAAAGGTAAAAACCAGCTATTTAAATTTCAACTTTTGCAAATGTGGTATTTTTTGTACATTGAAAATATCAGTATTTACAATGAAGGAGCAAACCTAATTTTCTGTTTAGTTTTGAACTGTACTGATGGAGACATATGAGACAGAGCACTGAAGCATTTGCATTTCTCCTACTTGATCCCTGTGTCCTCAGTCAAACCCAGTGCAGCAGGGACTGCCTTTCTCCCTGCAGTGAATGTGGGACCATCAGTTCTGGAGGGATTATTTTTAGAATATATCCTTTTATAACAACCTTAGTAATACTAGAGAGCAGGGAATTTGAAATGCCATAGTTGCACATGACTTAACTCGCAGCAATTGTACTTACCAGCTTCTACTGGAACAGCTTTCAGTTTTCAAAGAAAATGGTGGCCAGTTACTATGGATTTTCTTTTGAAATCTTTGCACAGACACAGAGCATGAGATTTTTTTCAGTTTTTCTGGTGTGAGGAGTTTCTAGATCCTGCAGCATTCTTCAAAAATCATGTGGCAGAGAAAATATGTCCCGATATACTCTGCTCAATTCCTTGTAACAGTTCAAGCTGGAAACTAATTTGCTGATGAACTCTCATCCCCATTGTAAAGTATGGTAGCTGTGGAGTAAACTAAAATCACAGCTTTACTTTCAAACCTCAGTGCAGCTAATCTGTTGAAACAGTGGAAACACTCACTTGTCAGCTGCTTCTTAACACTCAAAAAACTGTTCAAGATGGAAAGCTGTGTTGAGTGTTTTGGGGGGCATTGTGATTTTTTTTAAAAAAAAAAACTTGCTATAATACAGCGGATGTTTCATTATGAATTTGATACCAATTTGTACAATAAATATTTTTAAGCATTCTGCAAATAAAAAGCAACATGTGGCAAGATGAGATAAATATCACAAAATTATTTCCATGTGCTGTGCAGTAATATTACTGTACAAATGATGGTTAGGAATTGAAATTAAGTTCATGTGAGTTAAAAATCACTGAGCATTTGGCTTCCGTATTTTGGGAGTATTTTTAATAATCAAGAAGAGTATAAACGAGATGACATCACTAACAACTAAAATACAGGTCCTTGAAACATTTATGGCATACCAGCTGTCCAAGAAGCATCATCATCATCATCTTCTGACAAATGATATCCTCTGAGGCTTGATGTACAGCACTCAGATATGCTATTTCAAACACTTTGCTGACTGAATGATACATTTGAAAGATATTTAAAGTTGTCTTTCTAGGGCCAGGCAAATGCAAGTCTTTCCAACCTGAAGAGATATATAAGTGTCTAAGAAATGTGCAGCTCCCTCAGCAAAGGGACAGTAGATTTACCAGTTTTACATTTTGTTTGTTACCTTATTTTATATCACCTCACATCAACTTGTTTTAACGTTCTCTTAAGGAACTCATATTCCTGTTAGAAGATTAATGCTTGTACCCCTTAGTATTCTTGAGAAAATAAACATCAGATATAGCAAGATGGATTATTTTTTCATTTCACTGCTTACTGCTTTCATTTCAGCTTCTTGCCTGATTACATCAGTGGTGATTTTGATTCCATTCAGCCTGAAGTCAAGGAGTACTACAAGGCCAAGGTAAATTAAATCCCTTTGAGTTTTTGTGTGATAGAGCATTGTAAGATCCAAGCCATTAGTGCTGCCATAGGTCACGAAGTGATTCTGGTTCCATTGCTTCCTTTGAGGCTTCAGTTGTAAACACCTGAGAAGCTCAGAAGTTGTGCTTTGTGACTCTGTACTAATGCTTAAAGCAAACATAGGAGGTGTGGTACTGCCTGAATCCTGCACAAGGTGAGTTTTCATAGTATCAGGTGATGAAATAGATCGTATGTTGCTAGAGATTACAGCACCTAGAAACTAGGATAAAACTTCCTGAAAAACCTGTGAATCTGAAAAATCTTCTTTTGCATGGTGAGATACAGAGAAATAAAGATTAACTTACCATGATTCCCACCTGGTGGGTACCTACATACTTTCTATAGCTTCTCGGTGTGCTATTTGTAGGATATGACTTTACCTTTTTAGGGGAAAGCTGCAGATGGAGAAATGTCTCTTTCCTCACCCACTGAAGCATTGAATTACAGTCAACGACTTTTGCCACACTGGTGGAGTGCCCTCCTTAATGAGTTATTGGATAAATTGCTGCCTGCATTAATTTATTTGCAGTGAGCAGCATAGATGTAAACTCACTTTTTCTCAGGTCTTAGGGCTCAAAGTTCTGCCTTTACCTGACTCTTTGGTATTTAACATTTCACCTGCCTAATTGTGACAAGCGCAGTTCTTTACCCTGGCATCTTGGACAGCAGGCTTCTGCAAATTCAGAGTTTGTCTTGACAGACCAGCTTACCTTTGCAGCAGGCTGCTCTTGCAAGAGGAGTAAGTGTTTAATCCTTCTGAGGTAGTTGACTTAGTCTGCTGCTAATTCATGTATAAAAATAAAATTTGCTTGAAATCTTCCCTGTTGGACTTGGGATTAAATGGTTAGAACAAAAGGTTTCAAACTGTGAGGGAAGGGCTGAATGAGTGTGTACAGCAGGATTTTAGTCTCACACTGGGCACTGTGGGGTTTTATTTCCATATTCTACCTCATTTTTTAGAATGGAGAAATGTGTGATGGTTGTTCATCTCTAGGAGAACCGCTCGAGAAAAAATCTCAGGAATCTTTAAATTAAAGCTTGGAAAGTGAAAATAAAATAAAAATAAAAATTTTGGATTAATACTATTCACTACAGACTGAAAATTCATGATCTGTGAATAAATTAATTCAAGAAGTATTTGGGCAACAGTCTTGGGTACTTGGTGTGACTCTTGGGGATGATGCTGTGCTGGAAGTTGGACTTACTGGTCCTTGCAGTTCCCTTCCGACTCAGCTTTTTGTGTGATTCTGTGAGTCTGTAAAAGGGGAAACTGCAAAATGCACTACTCTGTTTGACGTGGACATGGGCAACCCCCAGTACTGACACAGGCTGGGGGATGAACAGATGGAGAGCAGCCCTGGGGAAAAGGACCTGGGGGTGCTGGTGTTTGGGAGGCTGCACATGACCCAGCCATGGGCACTCCCAGCCCAGAGAGACAAACGTGTCCTGGGCTGCATCCAGAGCAGCAGGGCCAGGGAGGGGATTCTGCCCCTCTGCTCTGCTCTGCTGAGACCCCACCTGCATCAGCTCTGGGGTCCCCAAGATGGACCTGCTGGAGTGAGCCCAGAGAAGGACTCCAAGATGATTAGTGGGGTGAAGGGATCAGGAGATGAGGCAAGGCTCAGAGAATTGGGGTGGTTCAACCTGGAAGATAGAAGGTTTCAGAATGACTTAATTGCAACTTTTCAGTACCTGAAGGGAGCCTAAAAGAAAGATGGAAACTTTTGACAAGATTATATAGTGACAGGACTAGTGGGAATGGCTTCAAATTGATAGTGGGCTTAGATTAGATATTAGGAAGAATTTACTCTCAGGGTGGTGAGACACTGGAACAGGTTGCCCAGAGAAGCTGTGGTTGCCCCACCCCAGCAGTGTTCATGCTAGGTTGGATGGGGCTCTGAGAAACCTGGTGTAGTGGGAGGTGTCCCTGCCCATGGCAGGGGACTTGGAACTTGATTTTTTTAAAGGGTCTCTTCCAACCTGAACCATTCTATGATTCTGCAATTAATGCACAGGGGCTGAGCTGATAGGAAGAAGTAATTAATCAGGATTTTAAAGGTGTAATGGACAGCATCATCTGCCCTACAGAATCCTTGCCTGGGGTCTTCATACAAGACTGAGGAAAATGCAGATAGACTTTGGAATTATAATTTTGGGTGTACATGGTAGGAAAAATAATTTTTTAGATTTTTAAATTAACTTGCCATAATCAGAAAATTTGAATGGTAAATATGGGTGTCTAAGGAAATCTTGAGCAAAAAATATAATAAAACACAGAAATTTGAGACAGGCGTATATTTCTTCTCTTGTAAAGCATCTTGTTCATTAAAGCACCCTCTGTAGTCCAGACAATTTCCAAAGTCACTGTCTTTTGGAGATGCTGTATATATTCATGACTCAAAATACATTAGGACTGCTTAAAACAGGCTGTGGAGAACTTCAGGTGAGTAGATCAGCGTAGCACCACTGACTTTAGGGAAGCATCATGTTGCCAATTAGGGTTGCTTCCCCTACCATCCTTCCTTACCCACATGCAGATTACACCCAGAGACAAGATAAGCCACTATCACTAGATAATATTGCTGTGTTGTTTGTATTGAAATACATAAAGATTGTAACATCAGGATTTTAGAGATCTCTTTCCTTGGTTAACAATCATGTTTGAGTACCTGGTTTTTGGCCAGACTTGTGCTTTGGCTGGCTCGTGAGCTGCCGCACAACAGAACCAATATCTTATAAATCCCACAGGACACTTAGGCTGAACTTGAGTTTGCAGCAACATCTAAAGGCAAAAGTTCTGTTTTGGAAAGTATCTGTGTAACAGACTTCTGAGTGGGATGTGTAAGTGAGGAGTTAAGCATTCTTTTTGGGAGAGAATAAGTAAGCATGTGTCAGAGGTTATTTAGCTTTTTATTTTTTGTGGTCTTGGTTTTGCCTCATTGGATTGTCAAGGATGTACTTGTAGTCTTCTATTAAAATTTATTAAAATATTAGAGATTATTTCCCCCATTTCTTAGAGTTAAATAATGTTCAAACTGAATAAAACTGCAACACAACTGAAAATGAAATGTCATGTTTAAAATTTCTTTTTAAAATTATATTGCACTATAAATTAAGGATAAAGAATAGCAATTTGGTATTCATTATTCTGTGTATTTTCTGTCATTGTTAAAGTAGAAATTGAGAAGAGGTTTTTTACTTTCATGATAAATAAGCATGTTCATGTGATTCCATAATAGATGCGCTGGCATTCTTTCTCTGTACAGTCTGAAGAGCATTGGAAATGACACTGCACAATGCAGGGAGGATTTGTGGTGATATTTCTGTCATTGCAGTTTCATGCTTTTCTTGCTTTGGCTGAATGTTTCTATTATTGAAACCTTTTAAACATTGTTCTGAAGTCTAAGCAGCCATTTGTATTGTTATGCCTCAAACAAGGTTCTGTTTCTGAAGTCTGAAGTCCAAAGACATTATCTAAAATTATGCCAAATCTGTACTTATGCTTAGAAGCAGAAGGTTGAATCCAATGCCCTTTGAAATCCAGGCTATGCTTTTTATTAAAAATCTGGTTTGGCTTTCCCGCCAAGCAAACTTCATGGGCCTTGAAAGGCTGCTGTAGAGTTAGCAGGCTCTGCTTCAGATCTGCAATTAAATGCTGTGAACTTATTTATAAATCCACTTCTTCTCCTGTTCTTTTTTCTTTTTGAAATCGTGTAGGGCTGCTTATTTTTTCAGGCAGTTCTGCAGCTGTAGCACTTTCCTATTTTCATTTCCATGGCTAATGGTTATCAGGGAAGTAAAAAGGTTTAATAGGTAGGGTGTGGGTATTGTATTTTTGTTCTATGATGATGCACCTATAATTAGATTTACAAAATATATTGGTAACACTGATGTAGTGCTTTTATGTCTCCCTAACACCTGCACTTTCTGGATAAACTAAATGTTTTAGGCCATGTTCCCTGCTTGCTTTCCAAGGCCAAACTTTTTAATAATTTTATTAAATCACAGCATTAATTGATTTGCCTCAGTTATATTACTATAATTTAAAACAAAGAAAACCATTAAGTTTTTATGTGACTATTTTAATTTATCTTTTATCCCTGAATGTTACATTTTTTCTAGTACTAATTTTTAATACAGGATCAGACTTCAGATATTAAAATGCTTGACTCATTTACAACATTCTTGTTAGACTGAGCAGTTTTCTAAGAAAAACATGGTTCATTTTAGGGCCTGATTCCTTTGTGTAATGTTTTAAAGTTTCAGAAGGAACTCTCAAAGTTGTGCAAGTGGATCTGAAATATTCAGTCTTGCTGTTGGGCTGGCTACTTCTGTTCGACATTCACTTCTTAAGCTTCCAAGCAATCCCTTGTTTAATACATTCTGCTGACGACATCTTTGACAAGTATAAAAAGTGCTGTGACTACCTCAGCTCTGCTTCTGATGTGTTGAGGGTGCCTAATGCCACCTGGATTTAGATCCAAGTTGTAGTGTTTTTCTACTGATGTACATTTATTGGAAGAGCCTTAGTGCCTTAATGTATATAGAGATTGATCAAGCCAAAACAATCTACAAATCTGGTATGGTCCTGCTATTAATAGTTCAAACTGTGTAGGACTGTATATGCAATTTAGGATTTTAGACTGGAAGCTTTCTATATGCCTTAGTCATGTAATTATTCAACAGGAGCTTTCAGAAATGGTTGTGTTCCTGAACAGTATGTCAGAAGTCTTGTCAAGATTGTGTTTCCAAGTGGCTTGTCTAGGTGAATCTGGTTATGTGGATTTCGTATTCATGCTAAATGAAAGTAACAATATTGCAATGTTCCAGATATGTCATAAATTTGTAAGAGATTCTGTGCTTGGTGGCACTTTTATAGAGGTGAACATGACAGACAGTCACACTAGGTCAGATCAAAGGTTCATTCAGCTGGGCCAGAACAGAATACTGTTAAAAGCAAAAGTATGTGCAATGGGGATTCTTTGATACACTTTTCATCACCCTCTAATGTATTGCTTAAAGATTTCCTACATCAGAGGTGGTGTCTTTGTATATAGTAGTTTCACAGATTGATTTAATTTTCCCAAAATCAATCTACTCCCTTTCCTTCACACTACATTGATGAGAGTGCAAGTATCCACAAAAAAAGAGAAAAAACAAAAAAAAAAACGACCAAAAGCAACCCTTGGTAATGTGTTCTCTAGTTTGCTTGCAGTTAAGCAAACTTTTGTCTTTTGGCTTTTAGCTTTACATTTTGACAGTTATGTTTGAGTCTCCCAAATTCTTGTATTGTGATAAAGAGTGGATAAATATACATCAACCACCTTTTCAGTGCTGTTCTGCTTGTATTGGAATGATTGTGCCTGATGACTGGCATTCCCATAGGTATGTACAGGTGCATCGGTATTTCACAACTCAGCCAGTGAAATATGGCATGTGCCATCAAATTTACAGCCTGTACAGATGTTTTATGTCTTGCTGAATTAATATATGTAAAATGTCTGCAAAGTCCTCTTGAAAAGAATCTTTCTTAAAGCAGAGGATTTCAGGATTCTGAGCTTCCACTATGCTGTTCTTTCTGTGACTTTAAAAAACAATCCCCAGAAAATCTCTGTCTGGTTCTAGACCACTCTTTTGCTTTCATTAAGATAACAGCTTACAAAAAACTGAATGTCTTTAAATGCAAATGAGATTTGGGAGGAGGGGATGGGGAAGTCAAAACAAATTCAATTATGCAGACCTGCATCTTTCTTTTTTTTTTCTAAAAAAAGTTGCACATCACTCCTTTTGAATTTGAAGAAAAATCTATGTCCCACTTAGATTTTAAGATCAATGTAATTGAGACTCTGAGAGTCTTGAGGTCATTATATATATGTTTATTAGAGCCTGAGTCAGTCCCTAATTTACCTAGGAGGTTTGAGAATTGAATTTGGCCAAATTCTCATCTCTTTAGTAAGTATTGCTCTATTTTCCTTTGCAGTATTTTGCAGCTTGTAATTTAGCTTTTGGAGATAGTACATAGAAATTAAGAGATCAAACTTTTATTAGAGATGGTTTGTCTTTCTTTTGCTTAGATTTGAAATGACAATTTCCATGTTATGTGTTGCTTGCTTTCTTCTTGCAAGTACTTTAGCTGAAGCTCAACTGCTTGGCAGTAGAATATGCAAGAAAACAGTGCACCATATAACAAAAATGATGGTGGTGGTATTTTAGTCTTGCATCCAATTTTAGTTTAATATTATGTTGCACTATAAGATTTATTTCTCCCTTCCATTGGTTATGGCCCGAGGAAGGGAAAGGGTAGAATCTATATTGCTTTAGACATTTGAGTTACTTTCAAGAGTTTTAAAAAATTTAATCTGGTGTTAATCTCTGAAAGAAGTCATTACTCTGATCCGTCAGCTTGTGATGGAGAAAATAACAGAAAAGTTTAAAAAATAGAAATGCATTGAATTAACTTCATTTCCAGTGCAAGGAACAAAAAATGTGTTTTAAACAATGACAGCTTAATCTGGAGAAAGAAATTGAACAGTTATTTTGTGATTAAGCCTCTTCACACAAAAGAGACAACTTTGATATGGTACTAGAGGCTGAAGACTAAGATTATAGGTAATTTTAAATGTAAATGGGATTTATACATCCATCTTTTTTTTTTTTTTTTAGAGAATTTAAGAGAAAATTGTCCATGGAGTACAGGGCTCAGTGCCCTTGCCTATGGACTCCCAATTAGAGTATATTCCAGAAAATCTGCAGAACCCACAACCTCATGGCTCATCAAATGTTGCTGCAAACTCAAGTTCAGCCCAAGTGTCCTGTGGGATTTATAAGCTTGATTCTGTTGTGTGGCAGGCTCACAAGCCAGCCAAAGCACAAGTCTGGCCAAAAACCAGGTACTCAAATGTGATCATTAACCAAGAAAAGAGATCCCTAAAATCCTGATGTTAAAATTCTTAAGTATTTTAAGAAGCAGCTTGTCAGCCCGTGCAAATGGTTCTATTGTGTGTCTTGTCAAAGAGCAGTCAGCTCTCATTTCAGAAGCAGAGTGAAAAGATGCAATCTGTTGCTCATTTTGAAGCAGGAAGGTTTGCAGGTGGGCTGGAAGAGGAGGAGGAGGGGGAGGAGGAGGAGGGGGAGGAGGAGGAGGGAGAGGGGGAGGAATGCTTCAGGCATGCTTTGAGGGACCTGTAGTGAGCATGTTGGGGAGTGAGTTAAGGGGGAGGAGGAGGAGGGAGAGGGGGAGGAATGCTTCAGGCATGCTTTGAGGGACCTGTAGTGAGCATGTTGGGGAGTGAGTTACCTTGATTTTAAAGAAGTGTGTGAGCTACTCAGGATCATTCTCCCTCACCTCCCGACTCCAGAGGCAGATTCACCAAGGCCACCATAGCCTTTGGTTCTTCTTTGACACAGCTATGAACTTCAAAAGGCACAATAAATGGGGACATATGACCCAATGATGGCATGTCTTAACTTTCCATAAAGTTGCCCTTGTAGTGCTTATACTTCATGGACAGAAATAGTTACAAATCCTCAAGGATGACAGTCCAGATGGAATAAGGTTGGATTTGCTCTGTTTGTGTTCATGCAGATATATGTGTGCTCTACCAGCACAATGGAAGAGAGAGAAAATTATATGTATTATATATTACAATAAATATTAATTAAATATAATATATTAAATAATATAAAATTATATGTATTGTCCAAGTAGAGAAGTTTAATGCTTTGTAGCTTGACAGTGAGACAAAGAATGAACTAAAGCTGCCAAATTTGTGCTTGCCTTTGTTCACCAAGCCACAGAAGTGTAAGATTATTTATAAACAACCGAGACAGAGGTAGAGTCCAACAGGGAAATTCTAGTGTGTCTTCTGGAGCACAGATAGTTATTTTTACTAATTGAATTTTGAGTTGTTCAAAAACATGCAAAATACAAGGTCTGTTTTTATAGCTGCACTCAGTGCAGGATGGTAAAAGTTACATTCAGATATACCTGAAGAAACTTAATTAAGATGTAATTTTTGAAAGAAGATATTAGTGGTAGGCAAATACCATTACGGGGGTGGAGGAGAATGAAAGAACTCCAGTTCTGGCAGCTTTAATTACAGCTGGGCAGGGAACTTTTTGCAAATTGGAGTATTTCTCATACTTACCTTTCTTGGTACTTTTTCCTTTTACTTTTCTGACTGTAACATTCTTTTGGACCCTTGCTGTTTTCCCTGTCATCAACAAGCTCATTTGGGTCTCTGTTTTTCAGTTTAAATTCTGCTGTTTTCCTTGAGTGCTCAACAGAGTCCAAGTCCAGCAAACAGGTCTTGGAGGAAGCTTTGATAAGCTGATGTGCAGGAAAATCAGCTGAAATCTGGCCAGTCTTAAGACTGAGTTAGTTTGCATTCTGGAGTGCTGTTAAATTCCCTTCAGTTGAAGAAACTATGATGGTCTTTGATAAAAAGTTCCATAAGTGAAATAGATTTGGAGTTATAATTAGAAATGAAAACAGTCCCCTATGTGATGACATGTGTGAAGAGAGAAAAATGAAATGTTGGGAAGACGAAAATGGGGAATGAAAACTGAGGATAAAAACAGAGACTCTTTAAAAAGTTAGGAGAAGGTAAGCATTTTAAGAGAGAAAAATAAAGGTAGGAGCAGAGAGCAGGAAAGAGAACTGGATAGAAACAGAAAAATTTCCCAGACACATCAGCAAATTAAATCTGCTGACACTTTTTTGGTGTTGTGATGTGACTGGGATAAAATAAGCACACACACATGGATGCCATATTTTTTTTAAATCTAAAAGTAGGATTTTCAATTTATTAGGAAGGAGTGCGGAGTAGTTGGTTTTGGTGTTTTTCTTTGTTTTATTCTTTTTAATCATTCTGTTTGAAATTAAAATAGGACTTTAAATATGTTTATTCCATCCTTGACTAAGCCTTAATGGGAGATTCATCTGTGTAAAATAAGAAATCCTACAAGGAGCTAAAAATGTAACAAACTACAGTGAAAGTTTGAATGTATTTACAGTAAATCTACAGGTGTTAAGACTATTTTGTCCAAATTCTGCAGCAGGTCCTGTTGGAATGTATAATTTGTCCAAACAATCGTTAACCCAATTGAAGCAACTAATTCAGTAAGCATTTACTTTGCAGTCAGTTGATAAAAACCCTTCAAGTAAGGAGTTGTCAACTCACCAGAAGTTGTTGGTTTACATTACCAGAACTCAGTTAACCAGTTAGCAGCCTTTCACACTTTAGGATCCATTTCCTAGTGGAAATATTAACAGTTACAGTAGTAGAGCACACTCAAGTCTCAGAGCATGTTCAATATCCTGTATTTTTTGCAGGTTTTTTGGAGAAAATAGATGTGCTCATGAATACCTAAAATACCTGCAGAACTGCATTTCTGATCTGGCACCAACAGCTTTCACAACTGAAGGTGGCTAAGGTCTCTAGAATGATTCAACAAAATCTTTTCCTCATTAAGGTTATATTCTTGATATCTTGATAGCTCATCCCAGACTAGAAGTGGGCCAAATGGGAGGAGGAAACTGTGAATACCACAGCTCAACTTCCATTATATTCTTCCACTCATAAAAAACAGCAGAGAGGATTGAGGAGGTCTGACACTTCTTTAGGTGTTTTTCCTTCTTAAGAGCTCCATTGAGATTCCAGAAGAGCTCTGATCCCACTGGACCTTGAGCCAGTGTGGTGTGGTCTGAAGGGTATGGTGTTGGAGGGGACATTTTTCTCAACAGTGGAATCAATTCACACATATTGCAGCTTAAAAATGTTTTTGGCTTGATCTTGGACAGGGGTGGGAAAAAGTTTTCAAATACTTTTTGTAATTTGTTGAGTGTTTGGACAAGCCAACTCCTCCTCTCCCCAGGCAGTTACGGATTCAAGCACATGACTGCTTCCTGAATTTCTATATGGTTCAGTCTTTGTGCCATCCTCATTGGACTGCCCTGGCTATGGTTTGTGGCTGCCAAAGAGCCATTCCCACCATCCAGGAACAGTTAGAAACAGTCCAGCCAAAAGACAGCCTTCCCCTCCAATTTTAACATTTCTATGGATTTTCACATACCCTGCAGTGCAAATACTTGATTTTGGCCACTCAGTTTCTTTCTGCTTTTCTTCCCTTCTGTAGAAGAGCCCCCTTCTAGCTGTGAACCTTAAGAGTTTAAGTGCCTTAAATGCAAGACAACCTTCTTGCTTCACTGGAAAGTCTTTCCAAACACCTTTTCATCAAAAATAATTGGTTTGTTCCAACTGGCTGCAATTTGTGATGAAGTGTTGATTGTAGTCCTTAGCATCAGGCTTTCACAAGAAGTGTAATGCCATGCAGCAGTGTTCTGGTGTGAAGTGCTGTTCCCATCTAAGTCAATGCCAGTTCTCTGACTTTGACAGGATTTCCAGGATGGGTCCTCCCCAAGGCAGCCATATTCGGGGAGAAGGCCAAAAGCCATGATAAGATTTCAGTTTATCTCTTAGAGTTAATAAAAGGAGGTAATTGATAAATTTTCAGCTGATTTAAGAGTCATTATTTTAGACAGATTTATGACAAATGGTGAGGCTTTCAGGATTATGTACAGGAAAATATATTGCAATCCACTAAGAATGAAAGTCAGTGATTCTCCAGTGGTTGTGTCCTCCTGTACAGAATACTGGATAGCCCCGAGTAACGTTTTGATGTGTCAGTGCTGTGTCTGAATGCCTTGCAGACCTGAAGTTTGAGCAGATTCATAGGTAGAGAATGAAAGTGATATGAGAGAGAATAATTGCATTTGATATTTTTGGACAAGTTCTTCTTGAACTTGGTTCTGTAGTGTGAAAAATGTAAGTGTGGGTTGACAGCTTCTAGATGCTTTGGGATAATTCAGGAGAAGGCAGGAGGAAAATGTAGTGGACTGGTTCGATTTGGGAATGACATAGTATGAAAACTTTAAGGTCTCTTAGGGAGCACTATTTATCACTTATGTGATGCACTTTTAGTGGCAAATTCAAGATGTTTTGAAGGGTTAGGGTAAATCTGATATGGTTTGATAAATTCTGGGAGAATTTGTAAAGATGAGCTGTTCCCATTTCATATAGCTGGTGTTTACGCTGCCTCTCTTTTAGTTAAATTCACTTTCAAAGAAGTTGCACAACAGGTACTGTAAGGTCCAGTGCCTTCCAATCCTGTTATCTATTAATAGATGGACTATTTCTTTTCACTACAGGCCATCCCACTCTCCTATCTTTTTTTCCTCACTCCTTCCAATGATTTACTATTTAAAATAATGGCTCCTGAGCCCTCTTGCTGAGAGTTTTGTCTGAGGTATGAATAAAATAAGAGCATTATATATAGTTGGACAAAAAATCTGAATTATAACATGACAAGAGAGCCAGCCTTTGAAATTGCACCTTCAAAAATGCATTCATTGAATGTATTTGTGTAATAATGAGTGGAGCATTACTCAGGCATGCTTTCTAAATGTCTTCCATCCTCGAAAATTATGCTGATGAAGCTGTGAAATCCCAGACATTTCAACCCCAAATTATGGGCCTGAGTGTAGGGAGTCCAAGTTGGTCTTTGATGATTCAGTGGAAGAGTGTTTAGGATGTAGTTAACTAGGACTGCAGGCAGCAAGTGTGATGAGACAGGAGGTCTCTCCCAGTTGCTGTGTTAGCAGATAAGACAGTTGTTGAAGTCTGCTTGTCAGACACTTGTGTGAGTATCTGATTTAGAAACATACAGTGCCATCTACCTACTTTTCAGCAGTTAATAAATATTTAGCATCTTCCTTTTATATTGCTATCACAAATTTTAAAAAACAAACCTTATTTGAAAGATAAAACCACAGGTTTTATATTTCACTAAATTCATACATTGCCCTTGAAAAGTAGACCTGAAATTAATTATGTGGCATTTTCTTAAAAAATTTCTCAGTTTGCTTTAAAATCATGCAAAGTAAATAAAAAAGCTTTTTAAAGTATGAACTCCTGGAAGTTAAGGGGAGCAGATGGAACTGGCCACCTTCCTAGCTCAGCATTTGAATCTAGAGTAAGCTAAAGAAGCTTTTGATAGGGGTTAGTGTAGAGTCTATTATTATTATTATTATTATTATTATTATTATTATTATTATTATTATTATTATTATCATCATCATCATCATCATCATTGTCATCATCATCATTACTATTATCATAATAATTATAATTATCAATATCGATAGTCATTATTAGTAATTAATAATAAATAATCATTGTTAATTAATAATTAATATATTTGTAGTAATTTAACTTCAGTTCAGTGCTTAGATTTGAAAAAAGTAAAATGTATTATTTTCTCTTTCAGTATGAATAAAAGTGAGTTATGAGATGATGATAAAGTACAGAAGGGCTTGATGATCCGAAATGATCAACAGTAGCTCCTGAGTTCAACCAGTAAATCTGTTAATTTTTAAATGCAAAATGTGGTTAAATAAACGTATTTGTGTCTCTGTAGTGTATTTATGTCTCTGTAGGATATAAAATTCCTTTATTTAGTAAAGGATAAAGACACAAATTGAGGGCTAGAGTGTGGAACAGAGGGTAGTACAATAATATATAGATTGGAGTGGTAGTTGGTCAACATATGTAACCCAGCTAGGAAATTGGATGAAGTCAGCAAGGAGTAACTAAAATGCTTTGTTGATTCTTGTACAAGAAACTTGGCAAATTATAGAACTTGGCAAAAATAGAAGTACTAAGCCAATTATTATTGCTATGCTGATAGATTTTTGCATCTTTACTGGAAATATGGCAAAGTGGCAGGCAAGGATTAAGTAGAAATATTACATTATTAAAAAAGAAAAGAAGGTTAATATGAAATTACTTGATATGTTTATGATGAGCTAAAAATAAGGTCAGCTGATTTGTACTCATGTTTTTGGGCATGAGGGGAAAAAATGCAATTTAAATGGTAAAACCCAGGTGTACCTGATTGGTAGATGGCAGATAATATTTCAGCATGCAGTCTCTGAAGAAATGAGACTATGTGATATTTTGAGTATTGTTCTGGTAGACAGTAAAACATTTTTGGTACATTTGGGTACTGATGTAATTTCTGGGTAGAATAATCAGTAGCTGACTTGTGACCTGTGGAGATGAACAGTAAGTCTGTGAGGTCTGTACTGTATTTCAGTTTTGGGGGGTTATTTATAAATCTTATGTAACTGTATTTCAAAATTAAAATGCCTTGCAAAATTGAAAACAGAAGGCTATCTGTAGAGGAGCTTTTGCACTAAACAAAGAAAAGGCAGATTTTCATCCCTTTTGTCTTAACAACTTCTAGCTGGAACTGGCTTGTAAGCAAAAGGTAAAAGACAAGGAAGACTTCAAATATAACCATGTGAACTCCAAAAGGAAACTAAGAAATGTGAAGCATGGAAGAGGAGGAGGGATGATGAGCAA
Source organism: Parus major (assembly GCF_001522545.3). Classification (NCBI taxonomy): domain Eukaryota; kingdom Metazoa; phylum Chordata; class Aves; order Passeriformes; family Paridae; genus Parus; species Parus major. The sequence continues at coordinate 50,742,523 of NC_031769.1, forward strand.
AAATGCAGGTGAATAGAGCTCTCTTCTGCCAGCTCCACATGGGTGCTTTACTTACCTAGAAAATGCAGAAAGGTGAGGTCAAACTGACTGTAGCAGCACTACAAAAACTAGAAAAAGATAATATTCCATGGCAAAACAAAGCCTACCCAAAGCTTTAGGAAAGAGGACAAGAGGGGCAGTTAGGGAAAAGCACACTGGCTAATGGGAAGAAGCACATGGAAGTGAAAATCTGTTGTTAACAGAAAGTGCCATCTATACACTGAACAATAAACCTACTCAACCTCCTGTTAACATGCTACTTTGAACAGAAAAGTTGGGTCGGGAGACTCAATATCCACATTGAGCTCAGGTTCACAATCACATGTGTGGGAGAAGATTCAGTCCTAATGACACTGCAGATGTGTCATTTCACAGGATGACAGCAGCAGGGACAGAGGTGACCCCTTCATGAAGGAAGGCTTCACAGGCAGCAGCAGGATTTCTCTCAGGGCCACTGAATGTTTTATGCCATCCCTGGAACACCACATACATACATCTCTGAAAACCCATCTCCAAAACACATGAATGTGAGCCTGAAGCACGCTCAAAAAATGACTGCTAAAATAATCAGGGAGCTCAACAGTCTGTTTTGTGAAGAAAGGTAGAAGAGCTTATATTGTTTAACCTAATGAAATCAAGATAAAATAAATATATAAAGGGCTAAACATGAGGCAGAAGATAGAAAAAAAGTCTTCGTTTTAGATCCAGTAAAATAAAATCAGGCTGCAAATTATGTGTGCTATTATCCATAGATTGTAGTTGGGGCAGAAGTGGTTTTAAATGGATGCTAGAAAGTTTGTGAGAGGTATCTTATGACATGCTTCCAGTGATGGCACTGAATTAAATTTGATGAGACAGGAGAATCCTACCTGTCCTAGATTTTAGCTGAAACCTTTAACTGCTTTTAAAAATGGGAAATAGTGGGTGTGGCATTTTATTTTGATTCCAATTCCCATCTGAAAGCAGTTTGATTTAAAAAAAAATAATAATAAAAAACTCCAAAAACTGAGAAGCATCATTTACCATTTACCATCTAAAAGAATAAAAATATGCATAAAATTAATAAAGTGACTAGAAGCATATTTAGATAGAGTTTTCCAGGAAGGTAAATGTGTCATTTAAGAATAATAACAAAATTGTTTTCTGGGTTGAGCTAATGCTGAGTTCCTACTGAGAAAAAATCTTTTCTTTTAGAAGATAATAGTTTGTTTTCCTTTTTGGATGATCAGTTTAGATGCTCCTGTAAACTTGATGAAACCAGCCTAACTCTGAATTAAGAATCCAGGCATATGGTTTTCAAGTTGTAATTCTCATCATTAGATGTAAACATCACAGGTGATTGTTTTGTTTGCTTCCTTTTTAAACCTGTGTAATCTGCAATAATAAATAGTCTAGAAGCAAAACTGGATTTTACAATCATTGCGTTATTTTTCTTCTGCATTTTTTAATAGCCAGTTTAATGTGACCTGATGTGATTTGCATCTGTTGTAGAAATAGCTTGTATTTCATTTTAATGACTTTATCAGTAAATTTGACAATTGACAGACTAAATCTGGTTTAAAAACATGGTGTAAGAATGGGCCTAATTTTAATCTTGATAGCAGCATTCCTTCCTTGGTATTGGCATATTGATTGATTGTTGCCATTAATACTGTTCCAGGATTCCCCCCCCCCNCCATATCAGATAAGCCTCTTGAGAGTCCAAAAAAAAGTTCCTCTCCAGAGGGAGAGTTTCATGAGGGCATGTATTGATAGGAGAAGTGAAATGGCTTTAAAGAGGGCAGGTTTAGATTAGATATTGGAAAGAAATTCTTTTCTGTGAAGGTGGTGAAGCACAGGAGTAGGTTGTCCAAAGAAATTGTGGATGCCCCATTCCTGAAAGTGTTAAAGGCTATGTTGGATAAGAGTTTGAGCAACCTGCTGTAGTGGCAGAGGAGTGCCTGTGGCAGAGAGTTGGAACTTGATGGTCATTAAGGTTCTTTCCAACCCAAACCATTTTATGATTCTCTTGGTGATTTCTAAAGAACACAGAAAAAGCTAAAAATAATAGGGAAAAACCAATATGTCCTAATTTTTTACATCAACATATATCTGATTCATAGATTCAGATCTTAGGTGTTGTTTTCTGTGTATTCAATAAACTGACAATTTTAAACTGTACACTATTTTTTCTTTTTAATTATTTGTCCTGCATTTTCCTAACTGCTGATATGTCCATTGCAAGACATAACATTCTATTTTTTGAGGAAAATAAGAATCTTCATACTTACAGAGCTGGAGCTTTCTTTTCATTTAGCTGTGTGTACCAATCCAGGTGAGCAACTCCTACAGTGAATGTGTTCTTTTCAGAGGAACTTCAAACAGTTGTGCCTTTGAACTACAAAAAGTGCAAAGAAAATTTCAGATCAAATCCCCTGTTTGACCTTCAGACAAACCAGCCACTACATTTCATGCAAATGTTAGGTAAGAAATTCAGACAATCCATCACACAGGACAGTCCACAGATATGTTAATCTGATTAGTCTGGATAAGTATCCTGAGAGGACTGTACTCAAAATTAAGTGGAGATGCATCTTTTGTGTAAACAGATGCAGATTTTTATCTGCTCTCTCGTGTCCTTCTGTATCAAGCAGCTTCCACATCAAATGTCCAGTTTGTGCTTATGGAGCGGTTACAAGCCTGTAGTTGTGACTGCTGTTTTAATGCTATCTTTAATTCATCTTAACTTTTCTCCACTGTAGAAACACAGTGCAAAAAAGGGGAATTGGTTTTCATTAACTAAGACAGGACTTGCTTAAAGAGTTGTAAGGAGAATAAGAAAGATAATGACAGAAATATTGATTTTTACCTTTTGTTTCTTTTTATTTCTACCCAATCAAATATAAAGTTTCCTTGCCATGCTGGTTCCAGAACCAAGTCTGTCTGATGTATCTGGTTTCTGGTTGAATTGCAGGTTGCAGTACTTCTGGGTAAATTCAGTCAAAGACTCTACGATGCTTTGTCTTTCCTCCTGTCTTCTCTTCTTCCTAGGCTCTGCTGCCAGCGCAGGCTTCCTTTCCAACTTTGAGGCCACCCTGATGAGGTGTCCCTTGGGATGTCCTTATCCTGATTGTCCTGAATGCCTCTGCAGCATGACCCAGGGTGCTCCCAACCCTGAGAATGACACAATGGTCTCTGGAACAATTCTCCACAGAGCTGTCATGGAGGGATCACTGCTTGTGCACTTGGATTTCACTTGTCATATGCTGATAAGTCGTAGGCTTGGAATTATCAATAAAGGAAAACTTTTAACAGCTGCCTGAGAAATACACAGAGTGTTTAGAATTCAGTGTACTTCCAGAGCATTGCCATGCCCTTGACAATTGGTTACTACTTGTAATTATAGCATAATGTAATTATTCCAATAGTCATCTTTATCACTCTGGTATAGGAAGTAATAAAATCTGCTGTGACTAATTTTTCATCCGGAAAAGCCATCTCTGTAAGTGTACTACTGAGCAAGAAAAGCTACTGTTGTACTACAATCAGACAGTGTTTATGCTCCCTGCCCCCTGCCTCCCTTGAGTGTTACTAATAGCTTACTTAAAAACAGGTGCTTGATTTAATCTTAGTGCTATTTTGCATCTCAGTGCAGAAGGATGGCCCAAGAAAAATCAGTAACAGAGGAAGGGATGGTGTTAGTTTACGGAGTTTACGGATAAGGCACAGCCAAAGGGAATGGGATAGTGCAGATTCTCACTAGCATTTCAGTTTATCACAGATGCTTTACAAAAAATCTTTGCCCAACATTCCAAGGCCAATTTATTAACTCATTGATCCATGTCCATCTGTTTCTGAATACTTTGTTTCCCTCATCCCTTTTGCTTTATTGATTTCACTGTGCATCCTGTGCTTTAGGATTCAAATGTATGATGTTTTTGTAATCATTTGTAGTGTCACAGTACCTGTAAGCTCCATATGTATAGATGTTATTCCCTGCCTCTCCCCTCTTCCTCACCCCTGCATGTAAAGGCTCTGGCTTTGAGCACAAGATGGTTTGTGTAGAGGTTTACAATGACTGGTTAAGCACTCTGCCTTCCCTGTATAAGTACCATTTGTTTGCCTCATTGAGTGCTTAAGATTCAATTCACACATTGATGTTCTTTCACAATCACTGGACAAACTGAGCAAAGGAGATCATAAGGGCTGTGGTAAAGTGTACGTGTCTATAAGTGTTGTTCCCTTTCCCCCTCCTTGTACAGTATTGGACTAATCAGCATCTGGCTCAGTCTACTCCATCCAGTTGTCTCTTCTTAAGCCAAGCCAGAGGCTGGAGGCATCTTCCAAGTATTAAAAGCATGATCTTGTTTCAAAGCTAATAGTGAGAATGGGTGACTCTCCTGCTGTCAGAGTCAGAGCAAACTGTCAGTGGGAACCCAGGTTATCCCAGTTGCTTGTCAGGCCAAGAGGCACCAACATAGGAAATTCAGAAAGGTGGCTGGAAGGAGACCTTTCAGCTGGAAGCCAGGGCAGAGAATGGATGTCATTGCAATGATGTTTTGTTTTGCTTTGGAATGTAGCTGTTGATAAAGGGATTAGCCTTTTCCACATTCTGGCTGGAGGGCTGAGGTACTGCCACTGGATCTTGTCTGCAGCAGCCCTTGACCAAAGGGTTTAGGCAGAGAAACTAAATTATGAAGAACAGAAATGAGCTGCTAGTGAATAGGGAAAGGCCATCATTGGGAAGAATTACATAGGTTGCTACTTTCCTAACAATTTTTGGTATATACTGGGTTTTTTTTCCTCTTCTGAGCTAGAAATCTAGGAAAGTGGTTAGTGAGTTAAAACACAGGGAATCAAATAACTGAATTTTTGGAACAGAAGAGGAAAAAGCAAGAGCTGAGTGGTGTGGCAGGAATATCCACTCAGATCATATACTTCTGAAGATTTCCAGGGCAATAGGGGGTTCAGTATTAAATAGCTATTAGGTTAATGGCTTTTAAAGAAAGGGAATTTGTGTAAGAGAAGCAGGAAGTATATCAGCTTTCTCAGAGATGGGCGGTACAGTGATTGGGAGCTCTTGCAGGACTCTTGCTGAGAGGAATGTGACATGGAAAAATAATTATCTGAGGCAATAATTCATTATTTATTCCAAGCAGGTGAGATACATGAAAAATGAAGTGGAAGATAAATGTGGAATGATGCAAATCTTGGTAGGAAATCCAGCCATAGTGTTCAGGACCCATACTGCTTTTGGACTTTCTTGGTTGCAACAATGCCTTCCAGTTCATGTAGCTATTGCATGCTTATTGACTTCCAAATTCTTTATTTATATACACTGTTTCTAATCTTCCATGTTTTCAGGAAGAAGCATTGAATTCCTTGAAATCCAGTTCGTTGGCCCTCAAGTCTAAGCAGGTCTTTCAAAGAACATGGATGCCTCCTGTCTCCCAGAGTAGAACCTGCTCCTGGTATCAGCATTGGCATAAGACCAGTAACAGAATGGGACCAAAATTACTGTGCCCTCCTTACAATGATCTGTAGATAAGGAAAGTGTACTTTGTTAGCTAAGAAACTTGGAGAAAATGGAATATATTCCTGAAGCAAAGGGAGATCTTGCTCTTAGTTATTCCAGCTCAGCAGGAGAAGGGCTCAGTTCAATGTTGCATCATGCAAAGCGTAGGTGTTGGTTGAGTTCTGATTGCAGACCCCAGTGATGATGGCAGGCACTCAGAGTACGGCACAAGAATTTGATTTTCAGGATGAGTTACAAAAGATGTGGCTAGAAGTTGAACTTTACAGTATGCAAGTGAAATAAAATCCTCATCTCCATTTCTTATGTCAATTTAATTTTTTTTTACAGAGATGCTTTTCTGAGAATACAAAACAGGAATTTTGTGGGCTGAGAGCCCTATGCAACTACATCAAACATCCTAATGTTGACTAATAACAGCAATCTGTCATACAAACATATCAAAATTGGCTGTGCTTCATTGGTAATGTTAATCAGACTGCATGGCAGTACCTTCTGTCACCAAAATGATTTACAGTAAGTGTGCAGATGTTATTTACGGTGACCTACTATTTCTTCTTGAATGAGGAATTCTATTTCTTCTTACACATGATAATCTTGGCTCCTTTAAAAATGAGCTCTGTTCACTCTCAGCCAAATTATTAGGAACAAATAAGTCATTAATTAAAATGTCTGGAACTATAACACTGCCTGATGTTTAATATTGGCTAAATTTTGGCTGAGCTTGCTGAGAGTAAAGGAAAATGCTCTACTGTCAGAAGAGATGTGTTATGGTCTTTTGCAAAACATACTGAATACAGAGTTTTTTCTTAATACTATAGTCTTACCTAAATCTGTGATTGTTCTCTTCTATTTCCATTGTAACAATCTAGCCAAATCTTTACTTGCTTAATCATAATTTGAATGACGTGATCACAGTGGTTTTAGTTTTTTTCCAGCAAACCCATTAAAAACAATGTATTTTATGTTCCACTAGACTGCATTCAGATACCAATTTTAGTGTTAGACTACCACATTCAAAAAAATATCTGATTGAAATCTGCTGATTTGAATTTCATTTGTATTACATGCACAAGAGTTGAAAAGAGTTAAAGTATCTAAGGAATAGAAATACTGACTACTTACAATGTCTGGAAATTTAACAGTGGTTTTTGAAGTTCACATCAAGAAGGTATTAAGTAACTGTCTTCTTTTACTTAGTAATATATTTTAAACAAAAAAGCTCAGTTTTTGCTTTAAATCTGCTGCAAAATAATTTCCACTGTATATCTCCAATGTGATTCATTCAAATGAAGAAATAAGTGTGTTCCATACTTCCTCTGTTGTGATATTTTTATTTTTACTTGATGCAGCATGTAATTCTAGGATGCTTAGTTTTTGAGTTTCCAAAGGAAGGAAAAGCTTCTATGATAGCTAAAGCAAGGAGGCAGAACAGATGACAATTGCTACCTTTTTAGCCTAACTTCTTTTTGTAAAAGTCAAGGTAAAGAAACTAAATACCTGAATAGGAAATTACTACCTTACATGTATGTACCATAGGTTGCCTCTTGAGTGATAATTCACTTATTTTCACAGTGTATGCCAAAAGTATTAATTTATTGCACGCTTGCAGGACCGAGATAGACCAGAACCTGCAAGACTGAGATGGAGAGAGACCAGACCTTGCAGAACTGGAGAGGCCAAAATCAAGCCTAAAACCCACAGAAGATAGGAACCATTTAGTGCCTGAATGTCACTGGCTACATGCCCAGGTCACACCAGATTATCATGGCAGTATAAGTGACTGATCCCTTACTTGATGAATATTTTGTCGGTGCCTTGATCTCAGGACGGTTTCCTTATGAATGTTCTGGATGTGCATTATAAAGCTGCAGGCTGCAGTAAATGCAGGGCACTGTCTACATAAGCCATGTGTGGTCATCTACTAATGAGATATAGAATGAAAGGTATTGGGTGAGTTTTTGCATGTACGAGGGAAAACTATTAAGTGTTTGAATGTGCTGTAATCTCTTGGCATTTTAGAATATGATCTGAAGCTTGAAAAGCAAAGCCTCTTAAAAAATAATTTTTGTGGTCCAATTCAGGCACAGGATTGTCATTCCATTATGGAAGGAAAAGCACAATGAATTCCTGCAAAAAGGAAAGTAGTTCTAATGCCTTTTGTCAGTAGAGAAAGTCTGCTTTCTATACAGCAGGTATTGCTTGTGTATTTGCTTTACCTTTATAATTTGTGTGATGCTAGGGATTTTAATGCATGAGTTTGAAGGAAGATTAGGAAAGAGACAAAGTGTAACTAGGCATCACATGGACTGGGGAGATATACTTATGTAATGCCTATGTGCAAAGAGGGATATGGCTGAAAAAAAGACTTTTATAAATATCAGGTGAAATACCTAGTGAGCTCAGTTGTGGTGTGGTAGTTTTGGGTTGGATTTTTTTCTGTAAAGAGGTAAAACTTCTGAGGCTTTGAAAAATCTTTTAATTAAACTGAACACAATACTTGAGAAAGAACAGAGAAAAACTCTCTTTAGAGGTATGGACAGGATAACATAAAGGTTAGTTTAATCTCCATATTTTATCATCTGATTAGTGTATATATATTGCCTTCTCACAGCAAATCCATCCCAGGAGAATGTTAGGAATAGTTTTCCTTGCAACTGTCTTCATACCTTTAGAAGTGTCTGATAAATCTTTAACAGGATGGGTTAAGGGCAGTCACTAATGTTCATCTTTGTTTAAAGCTGCCGTGCATGGAGAGCTTTTTGAGTGGTGGAACAAGGTGTGGCATTGATGTGCTCATAGGTTTGTTCTGTGCCTGTTCAGTGCAGACATAACCTGCCTCACAGTGAACCAGGTCAACCTTCCCAGCTCTGAACCAGCTAGTTGGCCTCCCAGGGGCAGTGGCAGGATTTAGACCTGGTTTAGACTGTGAGACCCACCAGAGAAGACAAGAGGCTTTCAGGTACAGCCTAAGATGAGCTCTGTTGCCCACTAAAGCTTGGTTAGATCCACTACAGTTTCCAGTCCCAGCACTGGCTATGGTAGAGACATAACCATTGTCTACAAATCCCTGTTAGTACAGTGCAAAATATTCTGAAAACTTCAGAATCTGGGGGACTGTGCATCTTCATGTCTTGTTATCTCCATGTGGATCTGCTTCAAACTTACCATTCAGGCAAAATTCAGTGAAAATAATATGTTTGGAAGCCTTGATTGAGCTAAAACAAAGATTTAAAATAGCCCCTTCAAAATATGCACATATAGCCTTGCTGAGCTTCTGATGCATCTTCATAGCTTTTTGAAGCTGTAAGAATTTTTTAGGTCTCTGATCAAAATGCACCAGCAAGTCTTGACATTTTTTATCTTTTCTTTCTAACAGCAGTAGTTTAAAATAGAGTATGGGTAGAATTAAGGAAAGAGGAATAGGAGAAGCTCTGAGATTCCTAGAGATCTGATTACGTGTTAGAGTAGTGCGTTATGGAAATTTTATATTGTCCCTTACTGTCTTGAGTACCAGTACCAGTGAGTGTTAGGTCAGGTTCACTTAGCAATCATGATAGCCTGGGTAGCTGATGTGAAGGTCAAAGCACAGCTGGATGCTCTGGAGCCTGATGCTTTGTCTAGGCAGTAATCAAGGAAATGTCTTGCATCCTTGAATCTTCCAGGTAGTCTGTTAGGCCAGTCTGCCCCTGTGTGTGCACCCAGCTCCTTTTGATACTTGCATTTCTGTTTTAGCACAATATGACTCTGCTTTTTTGCTTCATTCAGTTCCTGCAAACACATTCCAGCTCTTTGCAAAAGCAGCAGTGGCTTGCATTTTGTATTATAAATATGTCCTGATGGTTCCATTGCCCTTTGTCAACAGATGATGCAGGAGGCCAAATCCTCTTCTCAGTCATGTAAGGGAAGATCATGGGATCTGATTTTTCATATGAATTGCAGTTCAGTGTAGTTCGCTTTAGGCATACCCTACAGCATTAATAAACATCAGAGTAAGACCCCTGCTTTCTGGAGGTGAACATTTGGTTGTTCTGTGATTTATCCCTTTAATAAATAGCCTGTTCAATGCTCACAGAATAGTTAGTGGAGGGGGTTCTGGACAGACATCTGTTAGAACAAGAAATTAATTATATAGTGCCTTTGTAATGCTTGTACCCGTTATGTTGTGTTAACTTGCTTTTGCCAGGGATCATAACTATCGGTAAGAAGAGCTAGAAGCAACACTTCAGAAATCACTGTTGCTATGTAGAGCAAAGGAATATCCCTAGGAGACATCTAGGGTATACCAGTGCAAAATCTTGTGTTGCAAAGCTCTGTATTACTTGCAAAGTAATTGCAGTTAGTTGGATATATGTTATTTATTTTATTTGATGTCATATTTATCACCTGTTCAAAGCTTGAAGCATGCCACATGTAATGGAAGTGTTTTCAGTACAGTAAGCTTGGATTTTCTGATTTCTAATTGAACAGTCCCCTGAGTAGTCATTTATATTTCATGTGGAAAAGAGAGATGGGTAGAAGGATATACAGCCCAATTTCAAGGTGTTCTCTGTTTTTAAACCCACAACCTCTGCTTATGAAAAAGCCAGCCTTGAAGATAAAACTGGTGTCCAATTTAGGAAGTAATTGAGTGCTCTCAGATCTCAGGACTAAATGTTTGTTCAGCAATTTCACTTGAGATTTGAAATCCTCCACAAATAGAAAATGCAGCAATTGTGTGAATATGATGTGTGACCTATTCTTATTCAAGAATCTACCTCACTTATGTGGAAATACAACAAATAGCCTATATTTCACTTGGAAATGTGCTCATATTCATTGGAACTCTTGCTAGTGATGAAGTCAGAACTGCTCTGCTGGGCAGTGCTTTAATTTCCTCAGCTTTCCCTTATGTCTGTCAAAATGTCAGCATGTCAATTATTTCTGTTCATTGCTCCTAGATAATCTGGCAGTCTTTGATGGAAAAGGATTGTAAAGCTGAGTAGTGGTTGTTGCTGCTGTTGTTATTATAATTATTATTGTTATTTATTTTCATTGCTGTTAGTTTTGCAATATCAGATGTTAAAATACTGAACAATTTGATTTTATTGTGAGTTTGTGAAACCTGTTTTCACTGGTCTACATTAAGATTGGGCATTTGCAAAACCTATGCAGCCTTTCTAATTCTTGGAACTACAAAGTTCTCTTCAATACAGAAGATATAACTAAATTAATAGCAATGTGCCTTTGAGTTTGGCACTCTTTACAACATTACTACTTCTGACATGAAGCTGTTGAGATATGGCCAGGAACTTTCCTCCAATTAGTTCCCAAAAGCAACATCTCTTTTATGTGTTAATTTTCTATCTGTAGTTAACGTGGAATATATATATGGATAACAACAAAAATTTGCTTAATTCTGCCTTACTGTTCCTGGTATCCTATAAATATGTAAGCAGGATATAGACCTGGTGTGGCAGTGTGGGGAGACATCCAGTTTTCAGCAATGTGAAGCTCCTGCCTCTCTCAGGCACCAGCACATATTGGAAATGTTATATAATCTGCCTGTCATAGACAATCTGCGTAGAGAAAGCAAGAGAGATTTCCATAACTTTAAATTAACCGTTCCTTTCATTGAGGAGAAATATGACCAGAAAGAAAAACTGGAGGAAGAGAGGACAGGCATATAATTTAAAATTTGGAATACAGAAGCTGACCTGCATTGTGCTGAGGATTTGTATAGTTTGGCATTCTCCTTTTGATTTATATTAAATGATCCTGAAACGATGGGGTATTATAGACAATGAATAAATTCTCCCCACAAAAAGTTTCTTCTGTTCCTCATGATATACAGCTCTTACTCTGAAGCTGAGAGGTTTTAGAAACTGTCAGACAGAACAATAAGAAGGAAAGAAAAGGGTATTATCTAGTCACATATCTAGCCAAGTTAGAACTTAAGACACAAATTAAAGGCAGGCAGCAATTCCTAAGAAAACTAACAAGCAGTGGGAAGTAATCAGTGTCTTTCCTGAAGGATCAAGCTTGAGACTATTTTTTCCTGGTTTTATTAATATAGCAATACCAAAAAGAAAAAGGGAGCTACTTAATTTTATTGATAACAGAATTTTTGGAGTTTTATCCATGATAGGAGGATATTTCTCCTTTCAATTTGCTGTCTTCAAGTAATCAAAATCTTGAAATCCTTTTGTACTTATAGACAGACTTGTGTAAGAATACCCTTTTATTTTTGCCCTTAGCACACATTTGGAGCCTGGTCTCAATAAAATCTGTCCAGTAATCAATATTTAAAATGCAGCTCTCACAATCCAAATTATTTTCAGAGCAATTACATATCTCTAAACGAACAACATGTTAGGAAATACTAGCTAAGGAGCAAAAATTCTGTTGCATTAAGTCTGTCCAAATGCGAGAGAGAGGGACTAGGTGTACTAGACATATATATTTAAATGAGATTAATGATTAGAAATGCCTTGCAGGGAATTTTATGCCATCAGGGTTAACATTTCTTTGGCTATTTTCTATGCATTTTTCACAGTCATGGTGTGCTTGGGTTTCTTGGCTGCTGGCAAAGGAACATGTTAAAGATAGTGTTTACGTTGTCTAAAATTTGTCAGCCCAGATCTTTGGAAACACCTCAGTACAAGCCTTGCTGTTTTCTCCTTGTTTTTCTTACCTTGAGATATTCTTGAGAATTGGCAATTAGTCTGGAAACTGAAGTCGATTCAAATACAGTGTCTGCTTATTAACTTTAGTTCTTTAGAGTGTCTATCATCCTATGTGATAAAAAGCAAGAGTTGTTAACCTGAAGCCCTTTTAATTAAAAAAAAAAACAACAAAAAACAACCACAACAACAATATCACAAAAGCCAAAACAAAAACCTGTTTGGTTACTGCAATTAAATTGGTGTGGGATATTTGAGATGTAGATTGCCTTTTTCCCTCCCTCCCAGCTCAAATGGCTGAAGTGCAAAGAATACTGCACGCCCTATTTCTTCAGCTTTGTAGAGCACAGACAGGATTTGTGGTTAAGGCAGCTTTTCTCTTTCTTGCTTTATTTCAGAAGAATGCTGGACTCTTATTTGCATTGCTATGAGTGCCTAAATACTTTTAGTATGTGTTTAAGTGTAGTTACCTCATTTTTGAAAATGATACAGTCCTTTGTCTTGGTTCAAAGTGCATACAAGTCAACAGAAAAGACTGTCATCAACACAACTGGGTAGTGTCTCTTGCTGTCTACAATCAGTGCCATGTTCTTCCCTTTTGTCAGTGGTGTAATTCCAGCAATGATTTCCCTTCCAAGAGCTACCTTATATCTTAGTATGTAAATGCACAGAGAGGCAATTACTGTTTTCAAGTTATTTTCCAAGAAAAGCAAGGTACTGTAATCAAACCCATCACTAGGTTAGGGTCCAAAGGGCCTAACCATCTTGGTAGACAAAAGCTTTTCACAGTGCTGATTGCAAGGAGAGACTGACCATCAATTAAAACTCCTCTCTGTGAACCTTTGTTTTTCAGACAAGGAAGGGCACATAAGGGAAATTTCAGACAAGATCCAAAAATAGCTGGTGACTGTCCTTGCTGTACTGTGCTCAATTTTAATCATCAGATTGTAAAAATATCATGTTTTGGTTTGCACAGGGATGTACAAAAGTAGGTCTCCTGTTTAAATGCCAGAAATGGGTATGGAGAGATATGGATTTAATATGAGTCTGCAACTCCTGACAGACCTTTCTCACGCAACACTCTTACTTCTCTGCTCAGTTATTTAAAATTTTTAACAGATGTTAGTGGCCTTCTGATACAGGTGTTGCAGTGATGTGTATGACTGTACTTTCTGACCTGACAGAATTTGTTTGCTTTCATTCACCAAAATTAATACATCAGAAGAATTTGCTCCAGTACTAATAAATACTGGGAATTTTCCAGCAAATGGAACATTAACTGCATGGGGTTGGTTTTTTTTTGTCTGCTTGTGGGGTTTGTTGGTTTACCTTTTTTTTTTTTTTTAATTTGGGGAGTAAGAGGGCAGATTGCTTCCATTGTTTTTTTTAGATTTAGAAACATTTGGGTTTCTGCTGTTTTGTATCTAACAGGTGGCAAAGAAGATGCGGTGGCTCTCTTTGGTATTGGTCAAATACCAACTAAACACAGTCATATTTTGTTCATTTTAAGTAACTGCTATTTCATGAACAATAGACTTTTCTTTTGAACTGAGGCAACCTAAATAATGCAGATGAACTTTTCATTGCTCTTATCTCAATATAAAATGTATGGTATCAAAAAAAATCCTCCACCAGAAGCCACATGCTGCCTCATTAAAAACAAAATCAGGAAACATTTTATTTACTGTGGAAAAGATCACATCAAAATACAAATACGTAACGGGAGGAGAGGTTACAGCTGTTGCAGTCAGTTTCAACTGGAGAGCACTTTTTTTGTTGTTGTTTTAAATGCTTGTCAAATTTGATAAGTTCATGTAGCTTCTGGGTTGTGGAACTCTGCATATGTTTACATATATTTATTGATTTTGTTTCTGCCACCAGATAGTAATTGTTTAATAAATCAAGTGATGTTACATAATGTTAGAAGTGATGGTCAAACCTGAACATTCTTGGTTTGCTTTTCAGTAATGGGGCTTTCACCTGAGTGTAAATTTCAGTTATTTGACTTTCAGAGCATAGGCTTCAACATGATTAATAAATTATTTTAGTCAATCTGAAAGGCAGTGTCACTTAATGTGCAATTGGATGAGTGAAAACATCATGAACCCTAGGACTAAGGGCCAAGCAATTTGTACAGTATTAGGTTTGTACTGATGCCAGGCAGTCAGCTAAATTTGAGTCCAAATACTAGAAGAAGATTAATTTCACTTAATTAAGTATTTTGGCTACTTAAATGTAAAAAATAATTTTCACCAATTGCACATACATGGTTTGTTCTCCATTTCAAAAATGAAAAGACAATTCATACAATTAAACTGTGTTAAGAAGAAGCTGCTCAACACTTTTGTTGAACAGTTTTTGAAATTCCCTAAAGAAGACAGGGAACTTAACTGCTTTGCCTTCCTTTCTTGCACCTTGCTCCCTAAATGCAAAAGGCTTCAATTCACTAATTTCCTGCTGGTTGTAATTCATAGAGAAAAACCAGTCATGTTAGTTTGGTGCCATCATGCTGACTCAATCTCCAGCAACTTACCACCTATAGGAAATCTATGCAACTTTCATGGCTATAAGTAGCTCAAATTAGAGGTTCTTGTTCTGCCTGTCTCTCTACAGTTCTGTATCTTTAAAAGTTTTCAGAAGTGTCCTGTGACATTCTAACCTGCCTCATCTTCATCCCATGCTAGATTTGGTTTTAATTCTGGTAGAGGTATTTTGGATCAGCTGTGGAATACTGGGTCAACAACAACTGTGATGGTTTCTACCATCTCTGCAAACAGATTTTCCCCAACTATTTTTTTTTTTCTTTCTGATACTGATTGAATGCTCTGGGCTCAAAAACCACCCTCCTATTGCAAATGAGGTAGTAGAAGATGTCTGTCATCTGTTGAACTTGTAGGGTTATGCATCCACATGATTAATCTTCTTTGATAGACCTGGTCCAAGACTCACAGTCAGATCCTGCAGTCCATTTCTGTTCATCCTTCTGTATATAGAGCAGTACTTTGCTTCAATCGACATGTGACTTTTCCTACAGTTGTTTTTCAGTATCAATTGCATTGAGTCCAATTTAGGATGTAAATGCTTGTCTTCTTCACATTTGTGTATGAAAATGTTGGGAAGGTCAAAACTTTCAGGTGGATGCAGCTAGCATATGAGGAATGTGAAGGTTGGAGTTATTCTCTGAGTGAGCTGAAGAGGATACCAGAGAGACAAAATTAAATTCACTGTGGTGAGAAATTTACATTAAAAGGAAGAGAGACCTGAGAACTGACTCCTTGCTCTTAAATGACCTGATCAGGCTCTCTGGGGTGGAAATACTGCATGCCAATACAGTACAAGTGAGGGAAATATATTTTAGGGAAGTCTAGAACATATGACGTGTGAAAAGAATGATGTGAATTGTCTTGTTCAAACCTCCAGAAGAGAAGGTGAGCAGCAGATCATACTACTGTCTTAAACTTCCTAATGAGAGGGGAGAGAGAAGACAAGAAGGGATTCTTCCTTAAAAAAGCTGAGATAGGAAAAGAATCAACAACCACAATTTGCAATACAAGAGATCCCTGTTTGATACTGGGAAAGAAAATTTCACAAGAGTGGTCAAGTGCTGAAAGAAGTTGCCCAGGGAAGTGGCATCTCCATCCTGGGAGATGTGACTCCCTTTCCAGCTAAACCTGGATTGGAAAGGGTGTTGAAAAACCTGAGCAAATCTAATGTACTCTTAGCAAGAGATTGGACCAGATTGCTTTGAAAAGTCCCTTCCAAATTAAATAGTTCTGAGAATCTATAGCTCTTACTCGGTCAGTGAAATATTAGGATAAAGTGGGTACATTACTGTTTGTGCAGGTGAAGTCTAAGGGAAGAAGAATGTTTGGAGATAACATTTAATTTATATAGATTTCTTAAAATTTATTTGTCAGTGCTGTGATTTTGAGAGGCTCTACAGGCTGTCTCCTTTCTCCTCTTTTTTCTTGAGGATGTGTGCCATTAACACTATACATAAGCACATCTGTTTGAGATTGATAGCTCAAAACTGAGCCTTTGTGCTCAGGAATTCTTAAAGGACTGAACTGAATGTCGCTGGTGCACCCACTGAGCACAGCCAGATGCAGGCTTTGGAAGATAGTTTCAAATGGAAGACCTGGGCGATAGAGTGTACATTAGGATATTTTATGTATTCTGTTCTAATTATATTCTCCTACTCAGAAAGATTACAGAAAGAAAAAAAAAACATTGCATTCTCTTAATAAAAGATTAAGAAGAACATGGGAGAATGGGCAACTACACACTGCTTTCTGCAATCACACAATGTCCTGTGATGTGTAGCATTTCTAAAAATGGAGAAATGCCGAGATGTTCAGATTGACATTTCAGTGCCTGTCTGCATTCAGTGTCTGTCTGAAATATAAGGTTCAATAATCCTATTATGTGTGTCTGACACACTCCTCCTTCTTTAGCAAAGTGCCTCCCATAGCTGCTATAATAAGACAGAACAGCGAAAGCCTCATACACTGTGTCTCATCCTATCATTCACCGAAGCTATATCGTCATCAGATGCAATCTATTGTTTTCTTTCCTGCTGTGTGCTATTGATTTTTCTAACCTTTCCTAATGTTAAATTCGTTTGGCTTTTTAACTTTCTTACCAAAGGTTAAGGTTATTAAGTTGAGCAGGTATCTATAAAACTACAAGTGTTATTACTTATCTTCCCATTGTTATACTGTCCTTTCATTAAACTCTGACTGCATTGGATAGCTCTGTCTTGAAGACTTTTGTCATTCCAGAATAATGCAGTGAAGGTTGAAAGGAACTGCATTACAATTGTCATCCAGTTCTGTGGCATAAAATATTGGACTTGATATGTCAGGAGCAACAGATTTATCTGAGGCTCTTACACCATCAGTGAACATGAACTACACAGACTTAATTTCAGCAAGTCTATAAAGAGGATACAGGACAATTCCAGTTCTGCTGCTTGTTCTCTCCCCCAGTTCAGTCTGATGATGCCAGTCTCTTTGACATTGTGGCAAAAGGAGCAGTACTAAAATCTCTGCCAATTCTACAACTGGTTATCTGTTTAATGTGGAAAGAGAATGAGAAATCACAGTTTAATTTGAAGAAAGTGGTGGCTTTAATGGTAGCACTCTATCAGCATTTTTTGATATGATCTACAGCAGTACCTGTATAAAGCATTAAAGTTACAGGCAGAGAGAAACAGTTCCAGGCACTTAAAAGGCCCAGTACCCTCTTACAGTACTCACAGGTACAGTAAGCTGCCTTTAATGAACTGTGCATTTGACACCCCATTCACATATTTACATTGCATTCCAGTGATATGTGTTTGAGGCCTTTTATGAATTTGCACAGAAGACACTAGCAGGGCTGAATATACATTGTCTGTGCATGGTGCATCACAGCTTTCTGCTGGAACTCAATGACCTTCAGTACTCCCCAATCACCATGCTAATGTTATCTTGCCTTGGTAGTACCTTGCAGTACCTCTAGAATAATTTTTTTGTCAAAAAACATCCTGAGAAGCTAGGCAAGAATTAAACTCAAGATGTTTCTAGTAGTAGCATAAAATAATAAATTGTCATTTAAGCCATTGGAGACCATCATTAAAAGGAGAAAAAAATAAAAACAAAAACAGCCCTGACACACTGATATTCCCTGTGTGGAAAGTAGAATCGCATACCTTCTGATGACAAACCTGCCTGTTCAAGATCAGGCTTGTTAATGACTGCAGAAAAGAGTGTTTTGAAGTGCTGAGGGAGAGTGGGGGTTAAATTTTTCATTCATAAATTGGTATCTGTAAAACGCTTACTTCTGCCAATGCTGTGAAGCCAAGGAATGGCCATGGCAAAAGATAAAAGGCTTGACTTCTCTACTGCTAATTTAAGAGCTGGCAACTGAGGTCGTGTCTTCTCCCATACTCAGCAGTAGCTGTCCCTACCACTGATTTAGTCTTCATCTGTCATGTTCTCAAGCTGCTCAGAGGCTATCTGAGAAATACTGAGGTCCTGTCTGTTCACGGTTTCTCGCAGCTTGGTCTCTTTTCCCACTATCAGTGCTGATACCAAGACTGAGAGCACCCCATCCTTAGTGAATGAGACACCTTTTCATTTAGAGTGGCTTTGATAAAAAAGTTCCCTTCAGTAGTTTTCAGTTCTGACTGAGCTTTTCTGAGTGGGACTGAACAACCCTATACCTTTCCTGGACTCCCTGGGTGTCTCTGGCTTGTGTTGCTAAAATCACATGTTCATTACAGACTCCAGATGGCCTGTGTCACTTCTCCTCCTGCCAATTTTATGTTTTGGCCTTTTCTAGAAAAGAGTGGAGATATGGCAGCTCTTCAAAGAGTTTTGTGCTGAGCACTGAGTGCAGAATACAACTACCTTTTCTCTCACTGCTTTGCAGAGGAAGCAGCGTCACTTCTGCAGTGGAGGCTTACATATGCTGCTGCAGCTGCACGATGCTTCATTTTGGCAAGCCTATTATTACTACTTGAAAAAATATTTAGAGCAATATCAGGTCTCATAAAGGCTGATACTTTTGACCAGTTTACTTTCAGAAGTTTTTGAGAAGGTTATTATCTTCTTGCTTTTCTCTTCTACTTTATCCAAATACCCCACTGCCTGATGACTTTATTTAGTTTTATATGCATTCTGACTGTGTGGAGAAGCATTTCAGTGGTAGTGTATGTCTTCCTATTGGAGGCTTGTTACTTTGTTGCATGCAATTCACAAAACTCCATGTCTTCACTAATCTGGGAAATTTTGTCTTCTGTACCTTTATTTTTACCGTCAAGGTAAAGGCAACTTTAACACTTTTATGTTGGCTTTGTTGTTCAGGGTATTTTTCTGATGTAACAGAGTAATGTATTTTATACACAGAGGCACTCATACAAAGATTCTGTATTCTGAATGCTTTTCTCTTATCAGTTGTTATTGTGTATAGCAGAAACATAAAATATGTCAAGTAAGACAAAGCTGGGAGGCTTTTAAGGGGACCTTGAAGTGGTAGGAGAGGGAACTTCTAAATCCAATGTGTATGATTCTTATTTTAATTCACAATGCTGTATTGGGTATTTTTTATTCTTTATACCTCTTTGAATACTGAGTTTATGTGGTAGATGCACTTCATTTTTCCTTACTCAGCTTTTTATCAAAGGCTTAGAAATTGCTTTAGCTCTCAGGAATTCTGACTTCGTGCTCTTCTCTAACATGTTCTCAGCCATAATACTCCAGTGCAAGGAAATTCTTGTTGAATCACTGCAAATTAACTGCAGTACAGCTGCACTGTTTGTAGGATGCTTGAACACCTTTGTATGCTCACATTTATACAGGTTTGAATGTATATAGCAGAGACATAGTAAATGCAGCACCAGAGAGGACAGTCATTTTCCTGAAAATTAGTGATGACCCAGGGCTTGTCCATCCAGCAGAGCATTGTAAAACATGCTCATCCAAACTCACAGATGTACTCAATGGGCTTTGAATATATACTCCTGGACCTATCAAACTGCTGATTCATAGTAACTAGTTCAGCTGTCTTTGGACTATGTAAGGGTCTTTTACTTAATTCTGAACCTCCATGCAGAGATTGAGTGGTTGTTAATTTCATCAGGGATGTCATTAGTTCTCAAAACTGAAAAATTACTGACTTTTTCTTTTTGCCTCTCTCTCTGTTTTGTTGCTTCTTCACTAGGGATGTGAGTTAATTGAGACCATGGATCAGGACCTCACAGATTTCACCAAGTGCCTTCAAATACTCCAGAAGAAGATAGAGAAGAAGGGCCTCCAGGTAAAGACAACACATCTTTTTTTTTCTCTGCATCTTAGTAATTACTCTTTTTCTCACTGTATTTAGGTTTATCTTTCAAGTTTGCACTGAAATGAAACTATTTTCAGTAGCCTTGATATTCCGCAGTTTTGCCATAATTTACTGCACACCTTGTAAGCATTGATGCTTCTGCTAAAAAGAATTACAAAGTGTGTCGATGAACAAGTGTTAACTTTCTTAAAAGGCAGCTTGTATTGATTTCTGTTAATGAACTACCCAAAGTGCAGAAGCCTGTTGTGGCTGGTGTTCAAATCAAGAGTCCCACTTTGGCATGTAAATATATTTTCAAGTCTTGGCACACTAAGCCTTGATATTCATCCCCTTTCTCTCCCCTTTCAAAGGTGACATGGAGAGGGGAAATCTTATCCTACCAACATTACAAATGGTAAGCAATACCTCCTTCTGCAAAATGTCCCCCTGAATCAAAGACAGACTTTGAAGAGCAACTAGTGCATTAATCTTAAAATAAGCCATATGTAGTTGTCCAGCCCTTTTCATTGGAAAGGCAAGGGAGGAAACATTCCCCCTCCCCTTCCACAGTTTAATTTCATAGGCCTGCTTGTTTTGTCTCTGAGATGCACAGTTAAATTTCCTTGGGAACTGCAAATGTGATAAGTCGGTGGCAGATGCACTCTTGGGATTGCTGCTCTTTCCTCCTCGTGGAACAGTCATTCATAAGAGCTGACCTCTTCTGTTCTTCATGTATGAGTGAAGAGAGGGAGCAGCTGCTGCTTCCTTTACCCACAGTGAGAAGAAGAGGCATGTAAGGAAATTAATATCACAACATGGAAAGGGACGTGTAAACCTCTTTTCCTATTTTCATTGTAGCAGGATAAATTGCCTGATTTCCTGAGATCACCATACTCCAACAAAGCAGCAAGGGACTGAAATGCCAATACACTTCTCTCCTTCCCTCCTCACTTCAGGCTGACTAAAAATTCACCAGTTTTTGCTCAAGTTGTTTTAAAACTTCTTGTTCTTCTAAAGACAATAAATACCCATGGGACACTTTGGAGTGCTGTCCCACAATGCCCATCTGCAGCTGCTTCTCAATACAACGCTGTTGATCATCAGGGGGTTTTTTCCCCATCAGTATAGACAGAGATGGCATGGTTTCACCATACACTTCTCTTACTGTCTGGATGTGAGCCAGAAAACACTTTATAAAACTGTTTATTTTCTCTCCCCCTATAATTTATCATCACAAGATCTCAGAGGAGTGCCCTTCCATCTAGGATAGAAATAGTAATGAGTGCCATTGGAGCAGATGAGCCACCTATGCCTAGGATTTGTTTTGAATGTGGCAAGTGCTTTCCTCTTAATAGAAATGCACGTACAATGAAGAAGAACTTAAATGTTTCCTGGATTGAGTTCATTTTCCAATGCCAAGTATTGCTTGAGAGGCAATTTTTTAAGCTATTACAACAGGTTTTATGATGAATAGTCAATGTGTGGTTAAAATAACAGCAATGGGAACATGACAGTTACAGCAGGGGTGTTTAAACAATAAGTAGTCTATTTGTAAAAGTTTGAGTCCTGTGATCACTCTCACAGTAAAGCTGTGTTAAGTTGGCTAAAGCAGACCACATTGTAATCTTTGAGGATGTTTTGTAAAGTTCAAGCCTGAGTGTAATTGCAGTAATTGTGTAGTGTTCATGCCAATGCGCTAAACCTAAGATTTCAGTTTAGTTAAAATTGTATGCTGTTGCATGTAAGACATGTGCTTTAAATACAGTCTGAGTTTTTCAGAGATGCAAGAAGTAACACAGATAAATTTTCTAAAACTAAGTACCATGTTCATTAAATACTAGCTACTTCTTGTTTGCTACGCCTGTTCCATAAAACATAATAAGATGCTATCTTATTCATGCACACTAGATAAAGCATAATGCATTTCTACTTGTGGTGCTCTGCATTCTCTGACTAAGGAATTTGAAGAAGTCATTGACTCCCCTTAGGGAGATAAAATGTGAAACTTAAGACAAAACTGTACCACAAGTCTATAAATAAATAGTTCCGTTTCTAGCTTCCCCTTTGTTCAGAAGCACTGGATATAATTCTTTAGTAGGAGGTTTGGTGATTCTTCAGAATCTCCTGATAATGCAGATAGTAGCTTGATGTCTGGTCCCCAAATGTCACAGACATTCTGAGCTCTTAGAAAATATGCTGGCCTCAGTTTATGGATGCAACCTCTTGGCTCTTCTGATATCTAAATTTGCACTTAATTTAGGTTTCTTTATAGTAACATTCTGCCATAAAAAATGTCAAGTGGTAAGACAACACACTGTCCCAGCTATAGACCTAATATCTTTGAGGAGAAAGCAAATTTTTTCAGTGAAGAAAGATGCTGTAGAATTCTGTGGTCACCTGAGAGGTACACACAGCTGAGAAGAAAAGGAAGTTTGGGTTCTGAAATTTAAAAGGGAATAAAGAAGGGGTCCTTCATCTGCATTTGTGTTTTTTGACCTCAAGGACAAACTTGTGTGTCACAAAGTAGAGTTCTTTTCCTTCTTGTAAAGAATCATAAAAGCTTTCCTTTTAACTGAGAGTATTAACTAGGTGGAATATGTCTTCCTGATGCCAGAAAAAATACGTTTGTCTCCAATTTTGATTTTTCCCTGCTCTATCTAAAGCATTTATCAAAGAGGAATAAGACGAAGAGACACTACAAATTTGTTTTCCTGTGATTTATAGTTGAAGTTACAAAACAAGGAAAGTATCTCTTTAGTATCTTTAAAAAATTGATGCCACAGTCATGCTGTGTTTGCTGCTATTTCTGGGTAGCAATATGTTAAGCTGGGAAGTTAATTGCATTCAATGTATACCATGGATCCACAATCCCATGAGGTAGCTTGTCTGGATGAAATTCAAGTAAGAGCAGCTGAAGTATTTAAAACAGGCATCCTTCCATTAGTCAGAGAATAAGTTAGCATTTATCTGCCATACTGAATGGATAAAATTTTTCTGCTCTGATTTATCAGTCACCTCTATGGAAGTTCTATGTCATGGAGGTTTTTGAGCTCATTTGAACATATGTAGGCAATATTTTGTTCCAAAGGGATTAAGTTTGTGTAATTTATTTTCCATACCACTGCACATTTATCCTGCTCTGTTTCTTTCTTCCTGTTCATCCAAACAGCTTTTGAACAAATAACTTTTGAATAGAGGGATACCATGTCAAACAGCTTTCTTGGAGGTCAGCTGAGTGGGAATGCAGGTGAGGTGGCACTCAGTGCCCCTGCTTGTAAAGGATGCAAAAAAGAGTTATCTTAGATTTTTGTCTTAGATTTAGGTAGTTAGTTTGGGAATAGCCTTAGAAATCTCTTTTCCACAAGGAAATATGCAGCTAGAGTTGATAGTCAGCTGAGATACAAATGTAGGAGAAAAAACACCTTGTTAGTTCTTGAACTTCTTGTTCAATGTGAAGGGCAGTAATTCTGTCTTCTGGCATAATTAACCAAATTCATGACTGTTTTTTCCTTATTTCTCAAATAAACACTCTCAGAATAGTTTCTGAATCCTTAGGGTAATTAATTTCTGATTTACATTGCATATTTTGGTTGCATAGCTAAGTCATGCAGAAAGCAGCATTGCGGTCATTTTGTGATATCTAAGTCACTTAATTATATATGTATTTATAATTACATACAGCAGTGCATTTTAGAAAAATAAGTACCCTTTATATATGCAAGCTAGAATCAGTCTTAATCTCCCCTCTTCGCAGTCCTAATTCATTTGTGAATTGCATTCTATTGGATGGGTGAAGCAATGAAGAGAATCTGACTTCTGAAGTTTCTTTCCAACCTAAAGGCTGTTAGATATTTCTCTTTCTCTTTCTGCATGGCTGTGAGCATGCATGCACACACATGCATGTGCAAGTACAAGTATACAAATGCACACGTTTTCTGGCAGTGTTCCTTCCTGGCCCTAAGTGGTGCTTTTTAAATGTCTTAATAACTCTGTCTTTATTGCTGCTCTGTGTGTCTTTCACATTGTTTATGGTCTATTAGGTGTGCACATTTTGCTTTACTGCTTTAATCGCTATTTTATTCGTTCTGTAGTTATGTGAGTACTTTCCTTTCTTCATTACAAGACCTTCAAATAAACTTATTTCTGTCTGGTACTACTTTCTGTTCTTAATTTTCTCTCAACATAAGCTGTTTCAAGAAACCAACTGAACTGGCAAAATGATAGGCAAGCTTACAGTATCTCTTATTTAGGGATCAACAGATCTTGCATTAGAAGTGCAAGATATCTTTGATTTGCAGATTGGAAAGCAGAAGTACAGAAGCGATTTGTCCATAGTCTACCAGCATGCTAATGGTGTAGTTGGGAATGATCCTCCAATTCCTAATATTCATCAAATGCTCTTTCAGTAACAGCATCTCTAGTCTCACTCAGCTTGTAGCACCTCATGCCAGTGAGAACTGAAAGTGTGTTTATCAATTTTGTAGCTCCAAGAAGAATACTCATAATATAAAGATAGATTTAAGCCATTATCTTTATCTCAGACTTACAAACTGTGCTTTACTTAACTGTTTCATCTAAAATACCATTTAGTCTTAAAACTAAGCTCTGGGACTTTTCATTTAGCTTTATTATCTTTTCTGCTTAAAAAAAGCTAAAGCAGCTCGTTTGGTTATATGGGGTGAAGATATAAAAAATTAGTTTTATTGAAACCTACATGCCTTTTAGTGGTGTAATGTTAGTGTGTTTAAATTGATAAAAGCACCAGTATCAATATGGAAAAGGGAAAAATATCCAAACCAACTCTTCCTAAAAACCCTTGGCAATAAAGGGATACTCTACTAACATTTCCATTTTTAAATTACGCTTCAGAGGTTCAATCAGTCAGCAGTCTAGGGTATTAATTCTTTCAAGTGAATGCAAGCATTCTTCCCTTTGTACTTTTAAAAGTCAAATCAGTCTACTTTCTTTTATGTTGAGCAAGGCTAAACAAGTTAGTGAAGTCCTGTGTTTATAAAGTGCAAAAGAGAAGACAGTGATGTTCATGTATCACCTTCAGCCGTGCAGTGTTCAGACAGCTTACTAAGCCCTCTCTGGTTTGTCTTTTTATGAGAAAAAAAGGCCCTGAAGGAAAATCCAAAGTACCCTAAAACAAAAACTAAAAGATACTTTAAAAGAGAGTAATTTTTTACATAAAGTCGAGTCCCACAGAGAAAGGTTATAATTATTGCAAATACTGGGCTCTATTTGGCTCAGTTTTGGCTTTGTCTATCACTTGAGGTTATTCCTGATGATGTGACTTTTTCTTTAGCAGTAAATAGATTGGTTTCATTTCCTGACTCAATCATAATTTTGCTGCTCATGCTGGTAGTTGGTTATTTCAAGATGGAACACTACTTGTTTTCATTTCTGAAGACTTTTGGGTATCCAGAATAGTAGTGGGAATGGCTCTTTAAGTAAAACCTAGGAATGAGGATAGTCTGTTACCAGGATTTGAGAACAGGAAATTTACTAATTACCAGAATAGCGGGGAGAGGCAGACTAGAAAATCCCAAAGCTGACATGGAGCTGAAATGTGAAGCTTTTATAAGAATCACGGAATAGTTTGGGTTAGAAGGGACCTTAAAGATCATTTAGTTCCAGCTCACAGCCACAGGCAGGGACCCCTTCAGCTAGACCATCCAGCCTGGCCTGGAACACTTCCAAGGATGGGGCATCCATAACTTCTCCATGGAACCAGTTCCAGTGCCTCACCACTGGACCTGAAGGACCATAAGGACACTGAAGCTTATGGATTTATCACCAAAATCTATATAGAAGGAAGGGCTGAGAATAAACCTGTTCAGTTTTGGTAGCAGTGAGTTTTTCTTCTTAATGCTTCACAGAAGGAGAATAAAAATGCAAATGAGATATATTTTAGGGGAAGTTAAATATGTGTAATGAAAAGGTTCTTATTCTGTCAAGTGCTGCATCAAAAGATTTTTCATGAGTTATTAATAGTAATCTTCTTCATAAACCTTTCCTGTCCAAAAGAAACAAATGGATCTGAAGTGTTTCCTGTTTATTCCCACTTCTAAAATGTAGAATTTCATAATACTTTTCAACAGGAATAAATCTCTCCTGTAGGGTGTTCAGACATATCCTTGAAGACTTTTTTAACTCATAAGGTCCAAGTCTACCTTCAAGGAATGCAGTATCTAATCCATCTTTCCTACTGCTGAATTATTTTAATGCTTTCCATTGTAAAGGTATGGCAAAATGCATTTCTTATAATACAGAATAGCAGACCTTGCCAGTTCCCAAAGAGAAGCCCTAATATCATGTAAGGTGTCTTCCTGTTCCACTACAGCTGTGAGCATCAAGACACACTGACTATCTTTGCCCTCAAATAATTTTATGCAGTAGGTGTGTCTGCAAGAGCACAGTGCATCGCATACCAAGAAGTTTTCTTATGTAATCCTTGTATGCTCTACTGGGGCTGGTTTTGGACCTATGATGATAATTTTTTTGAGATGCAAAAAGGGCAGGGATTCTGGAGAACACAATGATTTCAGTTTGTTTGCTTAAAAAAGTTAAATCCCATATCAAGCTTTGGGGAGAGGAAGAACATGGGGAAAAGTACTGTTTATTTAGGCAGTTCAAGGGATTTAAGAGATCAAGGATGTGCTCATTAACAGGACTGCTGAAGCTAATAAGGAAGCCAGCAACTGTTCTCTCAACTTAATCAAAGGCTAAATATATTTGAAACAGAAAGCGTGAGGTTACCACAGGCAATGTACTGTTCCCTTTGCAACCACCAATTTTGCTCTGTTTGTACCTTTCTCATAGGAGATGTGATTCTCCTCCCCCCTCTGCTTTGCAGGAGCACAGCTTCCCTGAGAGCAGCTATTGCTGATGTAACTGCCCCCATGCTGGGAAAGTAGTCGGGCTACAAGGACATATCATTATCCTCAAAAGACTGTCATACTTCAGTCTCAGATGTGGATATTGTACTGGAAGATCTTGAACAGCCATATCTTTTGACACCAAGGATTTTTTTTGCAGTTCAAGGACTGAAAGCTCAATTTGCTGTTTGAGATTTTCATAAATAACTTGGGTTTGAGTTTGTTGTTTTTTTTTTTTTTGCTTGACGCATGAATACTATGGCATTATGAAATCTCCCATAAGTTACAACTGTTTATATTAGAGTCTGTTTACTTAATGGAATGTAAGTTTATTGGTAAAGCATATTAAGAAATTTGAGCTACTATGATAAATTTTAACTGCAGATTGTAATAGAGCATTTTTTACATTTCAAAATGATTTCTTCTTACTAAATTGAGATGCCTGTCAAGAATGACAGGTTTTTTGGCTGTTGTAGAGATAGTTTCATAAAAACTTCTAGCAGTTTTCTACATTCTTGAGTGTAAGAAACACTGACTTTAGAGAGTTCACTTTCAGAACTTCATGAACTGCGGTAATTTGGTCCTTAAAGCAGAGGGTGAATAAATCAACAAATTAACCTCTGTGGTTTCTTTTTTTATCCTACTCAAAGAAGCTTATTTAACCTAAGTAGTGCATATAAGAATGCTTCCTTACTTGTTTTGGATTGTTTAGGGTTTTTTTGCCATGACATATTCCCTCTTTTTGTAATACTGTATGGCCTTTGAATAGCCAAGAGAAACAGTGAAATTGTAATATTGGAAAAAGCTTTTGAAGCTATGGTGGCTCCTCTTCTTTTCTTTTCCTTACCTAGAAATGGGTACTGGGGCAGGGAGGAGAGGAAGGTATTAAGATCATTGGAAAGTAAAAGTATGTGGCTGGTTGTACACAGAAATGTTTCAGCCTGTAGTCCTGAAGCATCATTGTCTTCTGCAATCTTTTGGCTTTTCCTGACATTTAACTCTGTACCTCTTTGCTGATACCAATGCTGTTCAAGAAGGAGCAGAGAGGTGTAGAGTAATTTAACTCTTAACAAATATTGAGAAAATTAGTCAGCCTGATAACATATGAAAGGCCCCTACAGTATTCCCACAATAAAAAAAGGCAGTAGCACAAGCTCAACAAAAGTAGAGACTAAAGGGTCTTCAGAACAGAGCTGCCCTGGCAACCAGGCTTTGTTAGTTCTGATGCTCATGCTAGTCCTTATTAAATCACCTACCTTTTACTTTGCCACTGGCAGGGGATGGTCTCTTCAGCTTGCCTAAAGAACCCATTGAGTTTCTCCTTTAAACAACTGAAGAAGTACTGAACAATTAAAGCTCAGTATTTTCTGCAAATTAAATGTGAACATAAAATGTTTACAGCTTCACAAGCGCCTCCAGTTTAAGAAACCATGCTTCATTTATTTTTAAGTGTGTGGCTAAATTTATACGGTCTAGAGGACAGTGTAGAAAAATAAAATACATTCTGTAATTACTCAGGCTATGTTTAACTTACCTGCTATAAATACTGAACCTACGCTGAAAAGAAAAATTGACATCCAGATCGTAATGTACTTCCTTCAATATAAAAATATGTCTAGCTTCTTTGAAACAAATGTATAAATTCAAGACTTCTTTCTGCAAGTCTGCACTCCCTGAAAAAAAAAAAATCACTGTGTACTGCCCAGGTATTCAGTGAAATCACTCAGAAGAGGAACCATTCACAGAATAAGGCCTGAGAGACACAGGAAAAATTTTCCATCTTTAGTTTATCTGTCCCTGGAGTATAATAGGACAGGTTATTATCCCCTTGTTCATCATGAAGATTAATGTTCACACCAGCTGAAAATATTACTGTTCTGTTGGGACCTATTGGGAGATCTTCAGACCTGTGTGAACCTGAGTTTAAACATTTTAAAAAGCAGAGCTAACTCCTCACCCTCACTGGGCACAAGTGCCTCTGACTGTTATGTCCTCTGCAATGCTGCTGTGGGAGAGTGAAGGTTCTCCAAAGCTCTGCCTTACTTCTGACATCTCTTATACAGACTGCACTGCTAAATGTTACAGTGGGAAAGTGCCCAAGTTGTTGCTCTTAACTCGGATGAAACAAAAAAAAAAAAGTGTGTGTATGTATATGCATACATACATACATATATATATGTGTATATATATATATATGTGTATATATATGTATATATACACACATATATAATGGAAATTGAGATTCTTTAAGTTTCTGTATTTTCTATGGAATGTTTCCCCTTAAAAATCTATGATTCTCTCCTCAAAATTTGACACTTAAACTTAATATGACAAATTTGAAAACAAAATCAGGCAGAAAGTTAGTTTTAAAGAAAAGATACACCTGGTCTAGGGAGTCACAAGAAAAGGTCTCAGCTCTCAATAGTGTTGAAGCTGGCATTCCCCATTCATGGGGATGTAAATGCCTGTGGGCAGCTGGCAGAGTGTTTCATATTTCCCGTTCGTATTCCAGTTTCTTGGCTACAGAAATTCTACTCCGTTGCCTCACAATATTACAGGTTTGCTTAGCTTCCTTTGTGGGCCTTCCAAGGGTCCTGGACCAGCATCTGAGCAGGAGCTGAAACTGAACCACATGAATTTGTGGTGGGAAAGGAAATACACACCTCTTCATCTCAACCTTCTAGAGAAACAGGCAGAGCAATGAGCTCTTGGGTTTGTGTGCCCAGGTGCTGGTGGAGTGCACGGGTGTCCATGAGAGGCACAGCTGAGCCCCTCAGCCCAGGCAAGGAGGGTTGAGGGGAAAAGGGGGACAAAACAGCTGTGTCAGCTCCAAGGGGAGAGCAGAAGGAGGGGCTCCAGCCTCCAGAGAACCCTGGGCAGAGCAGGTGGATCTCTCCAGAGGGAGCTGCAGCCTATGCAGAGGAGTTCATGCTGCAGCAGGGATCTGCCCATGGAACACCATGGTGGAGCAAATATCCATACTGGAGGCAGAGGAGGGCCCTGTGCCAGAGCAGGGGGATGTGCCCTGAAGGAAGCTGCAGGCCGTGAAGACAAGCCCACACAGGAGCTAGGTCATGGCAGAAGCCACAGCATGTGGAGGGCCCATGGAAGAGGAGGATTTTGTTCCTGAAGGGCTGGATTCTGTGGAGAGAATCCCAAACTGTAGCAGAACACGATAAGGAAGGAGCAGCAGAGATGAGCTGGTATGACCTGACCACAGTCCCCTGTTTTCCCTGTTGCACTCAGGGGAATGGTGAGATAGAGGAGTGAGGAATGAAGGAGTGAAGTCGGGCCTGTAAAAAAGATTGGTGATGGAAAAGTGGGTTTAATTTTGTATTTTTTTCCCTCTCTAACTTGATTTTTAATTGGCAATAAATTAAATTAATTTTACCCAAGTCAAATCTGTTTTGCCTGTGATGGTAATTGATAATTAACAATCTCCCTGTCCTTGTCCTGACCCATGAGCTTTCCCATCTCATTTTCTCCCCCTGTCCTGTTGAGGAGAGGGAGTGAGAGAGGCTGGGTGACTGCCTGGCAGCCAGCCAGGCTGACTCAACACAGAAGCATAGGGGAAATCAAAGAGAAGGTGTCAGGGCTCCTGGAGATGTGCAAAGGTACACACTCTCACTGATATAGGATATGTATCGTGTCTGAGGGCCAGCAGGCAGAGCTTACAGTGTCTGATCCATCAGGCCCTGAGTAGCCTGTACAAGGCTCTGCCAAGCAGGCTGCAACAGGAGCCACAGTCCAGGGCAAGGCTCCTGGGTTTGGATCATGATCTGCATCCACTGGGGGAAGAACAGAGGCTTTGAAGAGAGACTCTTTGCAATAAAGAGCCTCTTTCCTGTGCAGTGTCCCCTTCCCACCTGCTGGCACTGCAGGACTGGGTTAACTCTTGGCTCCTGTTGAGGGGTGTGGGATCCACACGGGTGGGGGCCCTGCTGGCTGAGAAGCAGTGTGTTGTACTTGTATTGCCCTGCTGATCCTGTGACAATATGGAAAGGTATTGGAGGGAGGGGGGGAGGAAGGCTACCACGGTGCAGAGAGATAGCCAGAGTTAAGAGAAATGTGGGATACAAAGCTCACAGTGAACAGATTCTCTTGAAGAAGATTTTTTTTTTTCCTTCCTTGAATTGTTCATTGATGAGAGTTTGTAGTTAATTTGTATTTTCTTATTTTTATTCCTGGAGGCAGTATGATTAAAACTACAGCACGTGCCAAGCACAGCTTTTTGCACTGGATGCAACCGGCTATTAGATCACTGAAGATATTTGCTAGACCATTTTAGTATGATCTTTCAAGGATCTTTTGCATTGCTCCTAATATAAATCCAGGACTTCCTTTTTTAGGAATATGACAGTTGATTTCACACTTCCATGGTGGTAATACCATAGTGCAGACTAGATAACAGGAGTTCAGTTATGGGAAGAGAAAGGTTAGCTTGTGAATGTTTCTTCATACTGTTTTAAAAGATGAGAAGATTTTAATAATTTTTCATAAGATTGATAGTCCTGGAATCCTTATTCATTCACAAAATAAATGTGTCTGGATCAAAACCAGCCCACATTTTACTCCAAAGAATCAATAAACAGATTACTTGAAGAGTTCTAATGCTTTTATCTACTCAGAGCAGCATGGTAAATGTCAGGAGTACAGACAACCCCTTCACCCAAAAAATATTAGTAAATAAGGAATTCCAGTGACCCTGATCTCACACATAGAAAGAATTGTAGAGCTTTGCTCCAGATGACCAACAGTAGCAGAGCGGGAGTTGTTGGTGTCCCCTCTACCTCAGGCATTGTTTGA
The DNA here is from genome assembly GCF_001522545.3 of Parus major. NCBI lineage: Eukaryota > Metazoa > Chordata > Aves > Passeriformes > Paridae > Parus > Parus major. The sequence continues at coordinate 50,774,232 of NC_031769.1, forward strand.
CCAAGGTTATACACAAATATTCAGCACAAAGCAAGTTTGAAAGAAAGTCAAATTCAGATTGCTTGGGATCCAGCAGATCACAAAGATTTTGTCAATTAGGTTCTTTTAAGTAATAAAGAATTAAGTCAATAGTTATGAAGTTTATGTTCCACCAAACTAATTCTGGATTATGTTATATACCCTCTCAGACATTCCCTTTACCTGCAAGAGAGGGCAAAGTCAAAGCTTCATTTTTTGCAATAAAATAGTTATTCAACCAATGTAAACACAAGTCAATAGTAAAACCAAGCTTAAAATGTTTCCAGCAATTCAAGTCTATTTCTGGATTTTGATATTATCTTTCTCATTTCCATTTTACCATCATACATCTTTCTTACTTTAAGCAGACAAATGCAATCTGTTTGCATACTTACTGTCATTACAGAGAGAATTAACCTCTTATTTGAAATAAGAAACATTACCAATAAGGAAAGCACTTGGGTGAAACGTAGGAAATGAAGATAAAAAGCAAGAAATACTTTGTGAAGGAGCTGGAACAATATAATATATAGATTAGTGGAGTCAGTGAGGTGAGGAGGAAGCTGATTGAAGGTTATCATTCCAGGTACACAAGACAGGGTGGCAGCCTTTGACTGAAACCTCTTGTTCCCAGGAAGAGTCAGATGTTGCTGAAGCAACAAGAAAATTCTGGCTAAAGTAAAGAGGATTCTACCTAAGCAAAGTTCAGATGCTGCTGCGTGATTCAGCATCTCATTTCTACAGAAAAGAATGGCATACCTTTTATGTAAAACACTGAGCTAGGGAGCCAGTGTAATCAATTCAAGTGGACAATATCTTGCTGCATATTTAACATTGGATTGTGGGATTTTAGTAGTCCATTAAATTTACATTGCAATTTTGAGGATGATATAAAAAAATTACTTATCTGGCCAACACTAGAGCTCTTACATAGCTGTGGGAAAATGAATTAAAATCTACTCTGGCCCATTTTGTTATCAAGGGAATGTCTTGGTGTGTTTTAAAGTCTTTGGTACTGAAGATGGTGCAAAGACCAGAAAACAATTTAAACCATATCCTGAGCTGACAAATTGCCTTATGAAGAAGAAAATGGTTTTCTTGTAAACTGGCAAAAACTGATGAAGTGACAAACCAATAAAGCAATAATAAATGTGCCATTCACGCTATTACTTTTCATTTTTTGACATAAGATACTTTTCCACTTTTGTGTACTTGTATATATTTATATATTTCAGCATATAATAAACTTCCAATATACTATGCATATTACTACAATAATTTTGTTCTCTATGTCATATTCCTTTAAAAATTAAATTAAAGGAATTATCCTATGAATTCTAGAAAATTAAGAAAGGCTGTGGGAGATGAAAGGAATTTCAGTGAAGTGAGAAGGTGCTAAAAACCCACTATGTTCCAGTCAGATATCTAACCTTTAATGGGCATACTGATATCTTGGATATTAGCAATGGATGGTCTCCATGACCTCAGAGGAGGGGAAGGTTTACTCATGACTCCAGAACTTTTACAACATACTGATTACTCTTGCCTTCCTTTTTTCCTTTAGGGGAGATCTTCTCTGCAGTTCATTCAGTGCTGCTGGTTGTGATCAGTAAATTTGTTTCCTTTCATCTACACACCTCCCTGAGACTTAGGCATGTTTGTTTGCAAGTTGTCTGGCTAAATATGAACTCAGAGGGAAGAAAGTCCTTTGAGTTGTCTGTCCTCTCCCTGGGGAGAGGATTTCTTATCAGAGATAATGAGCATGGTTTTGAAAAGGTGGGCATCATTTCCTGTCAGTTTGAGCGTTGGACTTCACTCTTCCATGTCATGGTGATGCTGACATTGCAGAGCTACGTATTGCACTCTTTTCACCCACTCCAGGCAGTTCCCAGCTTTCTGTGTCCTTAATGCATATTCCTCAGTCATAAAGTGAAAATATTCTTTGTATTTAACCCATTTATACCAGAAAGAGGAATGTCAGCTCAGCCAGCTTTCACAGTGTTTAGCAAGCCAGCAGGTTGTCCATTTCAATAGTCTCTGTGAGTGGAAGCAGGAACCTGAGCAACTTCATTCTGATGTGGTGAGAGCCCCAGCAGCCCTCGGTTACTGCACCCTCTAAATTACAGTTTGCAGGAGAAGGAAAAAGTAGATCCCTGAATTGCCAGCACAGAGTCGTGCTGTATGCTTTCCGTCTCCTTTTAACTGCCCTGCTCTTTGATAGTGACTTCTAGATCTTTCTCAAGACATAATAATTTACGGGTGTATCGTTTAAAGATGACTGGATCCTACCCTTAGATCTTCAATTTCTAAGTTAAGGTTTTATAGCCTTTAAAGATATTGTGATTTAATTCAGATTATAGATAGTCCAAGAGAATGGGCCTGCAATGATCTAAGCTGTCCTCTGTAGTTATTTATGATTTTATGTCCTTTTTTCAGGAAATGAACAACACAGTGTGAAAACAAATTGTTTTGTTTTTACAAATTGTAAGGGGACTGGTGATGGGACATTTAAGTGAAGCATGGACATTTCAATTGAAGTACAGTGTGTTAGTCAAATGTTGCCCACTGGGCTGATTAGCAGTAGCACGATTAATTCTGTGGCCTGTGCTATTCAGGAAATCATAGTGCAAAAACAAATGGCCTTTCCTCTCTGTAGTGTGGAAATATCTAAATGTACCAGTCCTTGGGTATTCACTTTGCCTTAAGTTGTGGAATGACAAAGAGTTGTGTACATGCTTTCATGGTGCATCCATTTTCTTAAGTTCTTGGCAGGATGACAGGAGCAGTGATTGCAGGGAGGAAACTGGTTGTTTTGTTAGTTCATGATTTTGGTGTGTTTTTGAGGGTTTTTTTTAACAGTCATGATGGCTTTAGGATGAAAACTTTCTTGAGGTTTTGGTTGCACTTAGCCTGTGGGGGTTTTTTGTGTTTTTTTTTTTAAATAAACAAAGTGTGAATGACTAGACCTTCAAATAAAGGCTCTAAAAGTCCTGCAATGTCTGGATGCCTGTCACTTCTGCCAAAATTATCCAGTGAAAAGTGGTGCTGTAAACTGTCATACAAGTGCAGAATCTTAGTTTTTCTCTCTGTCTGTTCCTCTCATACTCCAGCTGGGTTTGTTTGCGTACCTGTCACATACTTGTGTTTTTCATTTTCACAATCCATGCAAACCTTAAATAATAGATATATTCCCTCTTCAGATATCTTTGGTATCTTCAGAAGATGCCTTCTCCCAGCACACCTCAACCCCATACCTCTGGTTTATGAATGCCTGTTCAATATGTCTACTCCATGCTATATTTGTTTTATTTTCTTCCTTTTTGCTAACCAGTTCACAAGACTGCACTGTTGCAACTGAATAAGGAGTAGGACTTTTAGCAGGATTCTGTATTACTTGAAAATATAAGAAGTTGGGGTTTTTTTGCTACAATTTTCTTCCACTTGCAGTGTTCTGTCAGTCTCTGCCACAGAACTCTGCAGTTCTGTGCACTTCATCACTTGAGCTGGGTACTGTACTTCATAGGAAGAACATGTATGATACTAACAAAGAAGGGTTTACAATGGAAAGAAGACACATTTAGAATGCTATTGCACCATTTCAATTCCTAGTCAAAGGAACTCTGTATTTCCTTAATTCTTACCTTTTCTGTTGGTACCAATCATCAAAGCCAAAACAAGTTCACATATGGTGAGATATATATATACAAATAAACTATACAGTAGTTGCTTGGTTTTTAGAGAACTAATCTAGGCTAATATTTGAGCTTCAGACCCATTGCTTAGAAGAAAAACAACATAAATGTGGACCCTGATCCTTTATCAAGCCACCTTAAGTTCACTGTGGTTCCAGGTTAGTGTAGCTGAATTTTGCCATGGCCTCTCTTGGGGAAGGAGGGGAGCATTTTAGTGCTGATTGTCTGGTAGGGAACTGATGGGTGTTGGTGAGTCTTACTAGTAGTATTATTTCAGAGAATTGATCCACCCTTTTAACTCACAGTCATCACCAGTCAAACAAAAGCACTTTGTTTCTAAAGTGGAATCAATAAAAGGGAAAATATATTACAGCATTATGGCTTAACTGGGAACACATGCTTTTCACCTTTTGCTATTTTGTCTTCTGTTTAAGGATAGGTTTCCCTACCATTCATATTCTCTTGGTTGTACATTTGGTCTGTGTGATCTGTAATCTGCACAGAAAATACATGCTGTCAGCAGTACAAGGAGAGGTTTTTTTTGTTTCAGTGTTTGCTGCTAGTATAATGTGTTATATTGATCCACTCTGGCCTCTGAAGAATTTTCCAGGTGGTGATGAGAAAGCTGGTATATCTCTTCAAGACTTTAATTTTCATGCAAAACAATATTCAACAGAATCATAAAGCCCTAGACCTGGTAATAAAAATGGAAGCTGATGTTATTAATACATCATTCCAGATACACAGAGCACCATTATGTGGCTCTTGGGTTTCATGTAATCACAGAAGCCATAGACTTAAGCTCTGTAAAGTTGGAAACTTAACCAGATGGCCATTGTCAAAACACCTTCTAAAGACTTTAGAGCTGCAATGTCTTAGGGCCCTAGATATGACTTAGTGTTAGCTTTTTAAAATACAATTACTGAACATAACTGGTCTACATTATGGAAGTAATAATAATAATAATACTTTGCACTCAGTGACCTTTTATTTAAGGACCCAAAAGCTCTTAACCAAACCTTTTGAATACTCCCTTTCTGCTTATAGGAAATAAAGTGTTCAGAGTCTGGAACACCTGTGTGAGAGAATTGAGCAGGAGCAGTCCAACTCCATGGCATATTGCAAGCAGTCAGATGGTGTTTTCTGTGTGACTGGGACTAGGGAGTGCTCCTGTGGCTGTCTGTCCCTGACAGCTGGGAGGTGATGTCCTAGTCGCTTGAGGCGGAACTTCCTAAACGGTGGTACTTTCAATCTTGAGCAGGGCCAGCCTTTGAGTGATTTTGCTTGTACATTGAAATGCTGTGTGGCAGGAATGAGAATGACACATAAATGGCCCAACCTGATATTTGCTTTATTTGCTCTGTGAACTGTGAGTATAATAATGAAATGATGTAAAGAACTGGGGATTCTATGGCTCGGATGTACACTTACATAAGGAGCTTATGTGTGGTGTGATACATCCTAGACTCTATATATTCAGGACAGACAGGTAAGTACCTTTGAAGACTGGCCTGTATTTTAGGGAGAAGGGTTATGTCCTTTTAAAAGTGCCACATGCTGGCCATGGATTTATGGTGCTTTAATACTCAGCTTGAAAATCACATAATGGTGTTTATCGGTAATGGGAGTAAATAACTGTGTTTGACATTTGCTTTTCTACAGTCAGTAGTTATTTTTTCTTTTCTTTTTTTTTTCATGAAACTGATTTTATTGTGGTTTTTCAGAGTCCAAAGATCATTCCTGAGAGTTTTTATGGTGAGTCTTTTTGTTCTGTCTTTTAGGTCGATGTGATTGTGACTTTGGGTGGACTTGGAGGACGCTTTGACCAAATAATGGCATCGGTGGAAACACTTTTTCATGCAATGAATATCACTCCTTCTCCGGTGATAGTTATCCAGGAGTGCTCACTGATTTACCTGCTTCAATCTGTAAGTGTTGTAAGAAGTTACTTTGTCATAAAACTGACCTTCCACCCACCCTGACACCATAGGTCTTGCACCATTAAATGCTCACTTTATCAGTTGTGTTCTGTAGAGTCAGAGCTGAAATAAAAAATACATTGCAGGGATGTGGACAGAAAACTATGGGCTCTCAATTCCTCCTTTGGAAAAGGTTATATTTAATTTGTTCGTGATAGATTTGTATAAAAGTGGAGAAACAAGAAAACCAGAAAGTATGAAAACTGAATTAGGTAAATATGGAATATTGATTATAAATGGAAAAAAAAAATTAACCTTTTAAATTAGATTCCAGTAAGTCTAAAATTAGCACACACCCCTTTTGCTTGCTGAGTAGCAATGCAGATGTCTCTAATAAGAGGAACAAAGAAAATATGTAAGAGGATGTTCTGAGGGAGTTCCTGACATACACATCAGGCAGAGCTCTTATGCAGTCCAAATAGTGCAGTTCATTATGATGGGAATCCATCTAGCATCAACAAGGGAATTTATTTAAGATGTGTTATTCCTGTGGTTTTTCAGATCTGTTATTGCATTTATTGATTCATAAAACAACACACACAAAATATCTTGCTGATCTTCTGCTTCTGAGATTTAAATTAAAGGCAAATCTAAACATCAAACACTGTTCTCTAACAATGATTAATTTATTTTTTGGAAAATATGTTTTCCCCTTGGCAAGGTTTCTAAAAGCTTATCTAACTTTCCCAATTTCTCTTGGAAAGCTTATTCTATTAAAATAAATAACATTCACAGAAAATTTGACACAACCTTGCACCAGATGTGCTTCAGTGTAATTTGAGAAAAGCATTAATGAAGTTCTATGAGATTATATATTTAAAGCCACAGGGGCAGGTGCTCTATTAACAATTTGAAGCTCTGTGTCTGCAGAAAGGTAGTAGGCACAGTAGCTCTTTTGCCAGTATGATGAGGAATTACTCTGATCACTAGTTGCACAGCTGAATAGATGGAGGCAGCAGAGTGAGGGGGAAAGAGAAATAAAAGATAACTGTGGTTAAAATCTAAAAGTGGGGAGTAACTCGCTTGTAAATGATCTGTGAGTGCAGTACTTCACTGACCACTGTAAATTTCCTTTAGGGTATTTTTAAAAACATGTTAAAGAGCTGAGATAAACTGGACAATTTCCAGTTTAATTTACAAAACTCTTGCTAAGGCTGGAAAGATTTCTAATTATTTTTATTCATCTTTTCCATAAGCGGCTTTAAAATGCCATGCCTAAGGTTGCTTTCATGAGTCTTCCATGAATAATTAAACCCCTTACAACTTGAAAAAAAAAATCACGATCTTTGCATTTTAAATAGAAATGGGAGGTTGCTAATTGTTTTGTTTGCTGGAAATTTCTTTATTCTATTTCTAATAATGCCATACAAAAAGCATTTAATATTTTTTTTCATAGATGGGCAGAGTTCCACAGGAGATTTCAGGCTGTTTCTAGCATACAGAAATAAGGGGCAGATATAGGGGCAGGCCATTTAAACAATCTCAGTGCTCACTTTGACACAAAATTGCTTTTCATTGTTGGTTTAAACTTGCCACTGTTGGCATCTTCAGTCAACTGTTGTGGTACCTCCAGATAATAATAATAATCCTGCATAGTTGTTTTTCTTTTAAAAAGTGAGTAGTTTATAAACTGAGAGAAATAAGGATCCTAAGCTTAGAAGTACTCTCTCTCTTTCTTTTTTTTCTTTTTTTTTTTTTTAATGGAGTTCAACTTGATATTTTTCTCTGTCAAACAGCCACAATCATGACATTCTCTCTTTTCCTCCTCTTCCCTTTGTAATTTAAAATCAAGGTAGGAGGGAGTTTAACACAGTGGGAGACCCACTGACTGTTCGAAATGCAAGTCTGGAAACTGTGCAATAAATGAAGCAAGGTTTTGAGATTCAAATGCTGATGCAAATGATAAAGTTGAGAGCATGTTGCTTTTTCTATAAGTGTAGAATGGAAACCTTTCTCTCTTGGGAAGAAGAATCTGATCTTTATTGGATTCTTTGGATAAAATATGTGAGCAAAATATAACTATGGTTTTGCTTCCAAATAATGTTAGCCTTTGGTTTAGTGTAGCAGGAGAGTGGTTCTCTGTCATGTCTACCTAGGCAGAGTCTAAAGTACTTGGATACAGCAGATAAACTGGTAATTCCTTAAGACCCCTATGAAGGATAACAAGGGGAGTAACAAGTCAAGCTGCTAAATTTATAGTTACCAGTGCAGAAACTAAGACGAGGATGGTGTGAGTAGATATCTAAGGCCACCAAAAATCTATGAATTTTTTGAAAGAGAGAGATTTCACATTGTTACAATGTTGGTATAGAAGGTTATGGTAGAAGAAATACATCAATATTTAACACACTTGTAAAGAGTCCACAGCATTGCAGGGAACATTATGGACTTGCTAAAAGTCTTCAGGGTTGTAAGAGGAAGACAGCAAGGACGATGCCTGATTTGGGATCCTGTGCAGACTATCAGGCAAGGACCAGGTAAACAAAGCCTTTTTTTGAACAGCCAATAACATTATAATTTCATACTTATCCAAGTACTGAATGTAAGAGTAATTAGAACTTTGAGTACTGAGGCATCTCCTGGGAAATAGGCTGACAGACAGTGCAAGGTGTTTGAAATATATTGATAAAAATGTTTTGGCATGGAAAGTGAAGAAAACTACAAGGAAGTAAACTCTCTTATGTTCATTTCTGACCTTTAAGGATGACCTCCTGCAAGGAATGAGAAAACACATGGCAATAATTACATCCCATAAACACCTGTCTCCATAATCTCTATGAAGAAAATGGGTGGGAGGCTGAAATGTAGATATATAGACTGTAGGTATGTAAATGTAGATAAATTAATTCCAATAAATGTCAAACCACTAAAAACATGTTTAAGAAAAGAAAGCAGGTGTGAAATTATTTGCATCTGTTGAAGGGCCCAAACAATGAGAATATAGTTTGTAGCTACAGAATTTATAAATTGACAGTGAAAGATTTTCTCTTGTCTGAATGGGAAAGGAAAACTAATGACAAGCAGCCTAAATGAGCACGTTTTCTCAGCCTTCACTAAAGCAAAATATTCCTTTGAGCAGATAACCAACACAGTTAAAATCGGTGCCAAAGTCTGAAGAATTTGAATTGCTTCAGAGAAAAAGCAAATAAAAGATTGAGCTGCCTTTGATTTTGCCAACTCCAAGGGCTGTTACTTTTTGTGTGCCATGCAACACTAATTAGGAGAGGAAGCAGAAATAGGGAGACTTTGTAAGAATTCTAGGATGTGATAGTTGTTGTGAAGCATTTTTTTACGTGATGATTGGAGTTTGAAAAAAAAGAAAAAAGAAAAGAATGTACCTGTGTACTGAATAGATGTCATATTTCATTCTGTAGTGGGGGAGGGAGGAAATCTTGAATTTTTAATAAGGAGTAATCAGTCTTTATAAGCAGGATATTTTATGCAAGAGTTCATACATTTTATGTTTGAAATTTGGTAACATCAATTACCATTAGACTATACCCTGGCTGAAGAGCATAAGGCCCTTAGAGTCATGTTTATCATGCTAGCCATGCTCAATATGAATGGCTTAAGGTTTCACATACATACTTTCTCATTTTCTGGTTGTGTGCTTCTCAGGAGTACAGAAACATTAGCTTCTGTACACTGAGCATAAATTATCTTTTATCTGTGAGTTTTATGGCAGTTTGTAATACAAGGTAATAGGATTTATGACCAAGAAATGAGAAGATGTCCAAGAGTTAATGAGGCCTGTCTTTTACATATACTGAGCAGTTGAGCTTTCCCTACACAGGATTCCAGCCCTAGGATGCTGAGAAGAATTGCTGCCTACACATGAAAATGCATTACAGCAGCATATTTTTGTCAGTTAACTAACTCTTTTGAAAGAGTGTGTGAATACTTTGATAACCCTTTTTCTTGCACCCAGCTTTTCCTGTGAGTGCAAGCCTGCCTTCCCTGTAAGAAATGAATAATTTAACATCGTAGGTAGTGGCCCAGCAGCTAAATGTGAGCAGTAAGATTCAAGAATCCCATCCCTTATTCTTGGCTCTTACCACCATTTCCTTGAAGAGAAGTGTATTGGGTTGTCTTTTGATCCAACAGTCTCCTAGATTGTAAATTGGGTTAAACCCATGTCGTTCTCTGAATGGGTACTGTGAGGCTCTTTTGGTTATTTACAAAATGTTGTTACATCCTCTGCTCTGCACTGGGGTGGAACATAGTATCATAGTAATAGTAACAACAGCATTAGCAAGGCCCTTAATTAACATAAATGTTGCCATACAGGAAGCTGTGCAGATAATTAGTTTGCATGGTCCCAAGCGCAGTTTCAGTGGGAGCCAGCCATCCTTCTCGCAGATGGCATCTGGGCACGCTTCGGTTTTAGCACAGGCCAGGAGCTGCTTGCAAAGCCTTTGGAAGGGACCACCTTGTCATGGGGCCAAGAGAGAACAGCCACATGCACATGAGCACTGCTGTGCTGGTTGCTTGAGTTCCAGAGCTATTACCTGAATCGATTTACAGATGCAGACAGAGTGACTTGGCATGAAAATCCACTCCTAGATGGAGACACTGCAGCAGATGTGAGAGAAGATGCAAAGACCAGAAACTTTGCAGGGGTTTGTTGCTCCAGTTCTCTGTGCCAATGTTATTTGATTTGGTTTTTGTCTGTGCTTGTAAAGTTTAAGGGGAAGCTCAGGGTATATATCTTCTACTTGTGAGTTTTTCACTGGCAGCCAGTTCTTGAAATCTGCAGGAACCTCAAGAATGAATTTTGTGATCAGTTCTGTACCACCTCATATGTGTATGAAGCAGAACTGACTTGCACTCAGTGGAGAAAATCCTAATTAATGTGCCTCCTATGGGGTATAATTTTGCTCCTTTTCCTTTTATTAATTTAAAGATTTAAAAATGTCTCCTTTTCCTAGGTAAGTATTTTTGATGGGTAAATTCAATTTCAAAAGGATTGCAATTGTAAACGAAGTCATTTAAACATATCTAATATTTAAACATGCATTTAATGCTTGGAGCTTTGATTGTCCTGAAAGGCTCTCTCTCTCTTTTGGTACCTTCTCTCAAAGAGCACTACTGGAAATCAATCTACCTGACAAATTAGTCAGTCTCTACGCCTCAAGCTCCTTGTGGAATTCACAAATACACAACTTGTTGTTTTTCAATAAATACCTCTTGTTGTGACTTTTTCAATGAGAAAGCCAGTTATTCAGCTGGACAGAGACACTGCAATGTCAAAAATATTAGGTGAGGAAAAGTCTTAATCCAGCCTTGCGCTGGGAGCCTGAGTTCTTCACAGAAAACCTTGCAGAAATGGGTTTTGTGCTTCCAGAGGTTTAGTATTACATTGAAGTGGCTTCTCAGACAGAAATAAAATAAAATAAAATAAAATAAAATAAAATGTTGCTATGTTTGTAGTTTGGCTGTCTTAGTTTCCTTCTTTGATAAGAAACCTTGAGTATTTGATTACAGCTCAACTTTTGTTCTTAAAATAAGACTTAAACTAGTCTGTATTTTTATTCTTTCCTGGGAAAATCCAGCTGGACCAATACATTTTTATCCTGTGGTAATATAGGGGGCCTGTGTAAATGTGACCTACAAAAGGCAACAGATCTAAAGGACTTAGGTTTATTTCATGGTAATTCATGTCTATGAAATGGTGTTGTTTCATGTTTTTGCACAGGATTTCTCTGTTTTACTGAACATCAGTGATTCAGAATTAATTCATATTTATCAATAACATTCTGACCTGGAAAATATCTACTTGCTGTCTTGCTTCTCACTGTTACAAAAGGAAGCTTCTGGGTGGATTTTCTCTTAACAGCAACATTCTTTGTAACTTTGTTCTATTCCAACATCAGCAGAATTGTAGTGTGAAATATACAAAGATTATATAGAACCTTGGAAATAATAATTAGCTTTTGAAATAGTCAAATGCTTTTAAACAGTTTGTTTAGCATCAGTTAAAAGTGCAACCTGCATCAACTTTATGGATGACATATAATAGTTATGGATTTCTTCTTTATAAGGAAGATAACAAAAAATCATAAATCAATCTGTTAGCTTGCAGGTAACCAGTTTAATAAAGCACCTATCTTTCAGGAGGAAAGAAAAATACCAAAGTATCATTGCCAAGTGAAAAAGTCTTTATTAAATAAAATTTTCATCTGTTCATAATTTTTTAGAAAAATTATACTCTATAGCAGGACATGATAATCACACAGCTGTTTTTAGATTCACATCTTAATGGTGTCTGCAAGAGAAGATGATGTAAGGAGTCTAATTGGATTACATAGGTATTTATAAATTCTGAAGTCATTCAGTGTGATTCTCAATCAATAGCTTGCACTTTGTACATGTCAACAGTTCTCCTCACAAATTTTTTCGATATTTGTCCAGATTTTTAATTAGTTACTGCAGCTGCTGATGGATGATCATCAAGAAGAACCTTGGCCCTAAATAAAACTCTTCCAATGAGATTCCTGCTCTTTGTTGTTGCCCCTAGCTGCTGTGATATGATCTTGTCAATATGATAACATCTATTTTGTTGCTTTATGGAAACCACAAGAAGTTTTTTGCTACAAAGCTGATTATCTTAGAGCTGTTTAGTTGGTGTTTTTTCCCCACAAACTTGTCAATTACTTTTCTTTCCTTCAAAATCTTAATCCATCTTTTCATCCCTTCCCTTAACAAAATTCTTTTTGCAGTGGTCTGATGCTTTTGTGTACTATGTAGTATTCATAATTTCACGTACTATAAAACAATTCTTCTGCTTTACATTAAATGGCCAGGAACAAAATACAAAATGTTTGTCTTTGACATTTGCTTATTGGTAGGAGCTGATACATTAGCTGGGATCCATAGGAAGCTGGTATCCTGTTTTGACAATATTGGTAAGCTAAGAAAGACCACAGCAATATTTTCACTTGCTCTCTGTTCACTTATCTTTATTCTGAATGGAACTGAATGGAACAAAGCTGGAGAATGTGTGTTGTGTGTGTGTGTGTTCTTTCCAGTTTTGTCTGGGTTTTTTCCCAGGTAGGACTTTACTCCTATATGGGGGTTTTGTAGCAAGCTAAAGAATTTCTAAGCCTTTTGTGAGTAGATTTTTGGCCAAAAAGAAAAAGAAAAAGGCAAAAGCACTTTAAAAGACTGTTAATATGGATTCCAAATTTGACCAAAAGATTTAAATATTTTGTACATAATTCAATAAGCTTTCTATTTCTAATAGGTGCCAAATTTTTATACTTTAGAAAAGGAACATTATGCAAATGCTTGTCTCTATGAAGGTGTAATAGACTGGTACTTTGCAGATTGATTTTGTAGTACTTTTATGATTATGACTTAAAGTATTTGTCTACCATCTAACACCTGAGAGGAGTAAAGCAATGTTTTGAATTTCAAGGTCAACCATTAGACATGAAGAAGTGGACTCAGAGGAATAATTATCAACACTTTCTGTGCCTTGTCTTATCAGATGCCATTTAAGTAGTCATCATACTGCAAGATCTTACTTTATCTAATCTTGTTTTTTCCACTTTCCCTTTCTTGTCCCTCTGGATTTGTCTTGGATCCTATCAACTTTCTTTTCTCAGCACATCATTTTATTTTATTTTTTTAGTTCAGTTTTGTCTAAACTGTTCTAGCTTTAACTTAAGCAGCCACTGCTACCCTGAAGTCTCCTCCCAGCAGTCACAATTGTGTTCTATGAAGCATTAATTCATCAATGCCCAGTCATTCTGGCTTGATCTATACACAGAATCATAGAATCGTATTCCTCTTGGGTCTCACAATGTTTCATCCTTATTTCATTGTCCCAATGACCAAAGTGGCCCCATATTTAGTACTGGAATCTACTGGGGTGGTACAGTGTGCCTTTGCATCACCCTGAAATCATTGCTGTGCTGTAACTCTTTGTTCAGCTGTATTGTGTTAGCCCAAATTTCTCAAGTCCTGGGATTCTGCTCTACCCAGTAAGTGACGCTCTTTCTCAAGGCACCTTACTGCCTTGCTTGAGGTGAATTTCATCAGAGCTTTGCAGTAGCAACTTTCTTCTTTGAGTATTAAATGGATATCAGTGATAGTTTAGGGGCATGCAATTTTTTCACTCCCTGCCTGAATTACAGAAAGTTCTATAGGGAAACTAGCAAGTATCAGAAGTCTGTAATCTGTGACAGAACCTTATTTGGAAAGAAAACTAATGGAAAATATTTTATTTCATACAATCAAAAACATAGCAGGGCAAATCAATACTATTGTCCCTAACCTGAATGTAAATAACAGTAAAAATTGAAGTGATAGTAGGTGATAAATTATTTTCTACTACAAAATGAAAAAAATAAAAATGCTGAGCACTTAATTGTTGACCTAAAGGGTTTATAAAATCCTTTAGAGGTAAATTTAATAATGGTCTTTTCTGTTCACATCTAAGTACTGGTAATATTTGAAGTTGTAGAAGGAGAGCATCTGTATTCCAGCTTCAGTTATATTTGAAAATGTGTTATCTCTTCAATTCAATCCCTTTGTGAAATGGCTTAGGGTTTTGCAATCCCTTACAGTATCACTGTTAATTCTGCATCTGCCAGGGCAGTGGTGTCAACTGTATGGATTTTCAACATTTACACTTAATATTAAAAAAGGGTCAGGGCAGAAGAATGATAATATTTGGTAATATCAGAATTTCTAGGGAAAATGCTGTACTACACTGATAAATAAGATTTAGGTAGAACTATTCAGCTTTGTCATGGGAAGTGATTGACTTGGCAATCTAAATTTTCTTCATGTTGATAACAACTGATTACATTACTTCAGGATTCTCTCTGCTTTAACAAAACATCCCAAGAGCAGATGGGGATCAGGGATTGAATTCTTCATTGTCTTTTAAGGCTGAAATGTGTCTGTCACTCTCGTGACAACTCCAGTCAAAAATACTTGGCAGCACTGCAGTTGGGTCAATGACCTTCAGGGCAGTGCACAGGCTTCCTACTCTTAATCCTAAAATCAAGGGATTTGGAGTGAATATGTTTCTGTTAAAAGCAAGAAAAGGAATCTGGAAACAATCTTCCAGGATCTGTGAGGGGGTTTCAAGAAGATGAAGCTAGGCTTATTCCTGAGACACACAGCAGAGGAATGAGAGACAGTGGCCCTAAACTGAGATGGAAGATTCTGGGTAACTATAAAGAAAAGTTTCTACTCTGAAGATAATTACAAATTACATACAGGAATAGGTTGTCCAGAGAATCTCTGTCCCTGACAGTGTTCAAAACCTGATGGGAAGACTGCACTCCCGAGACTCCCTCCCACCTAAGTGATTCTGCGACACTTGTGGAGACATGGGTAGAACCATTAGACATGTTAGAACCATTGTACACGTATCTGTTGAGAAGAATTTGGAATCTCCTGATACAGAAGACTGTGGCCACATCAAGAAATAGTGGTTCTGTCTGCTCTAACCTCTTTTTATGTTTTTGTTACCTTACAAAGGGAAGTGTTGTACTCTCTCATGTAAACTCACAGTAGAAAATACTGAAAGGAGAAATGGCAGTTGTCTCTGAATGCCAGGGAGCTAAACCAGGTCTGGTTAAGCTTGAGGCCAGTGTTAGAACAAGAGGAAATTGCTTTAAACCATTGATGGATAAATTCCATCAGAAATTATGAGGGAGCTGGACAAACTTGAGAAGTGGACCCACAATCTTACTCATGATGTTCAGCAAGTCCAAGTGCACCTGTTCCAGTTGTAAGTAGAGACTGGAAGAAGGAATTATTGAGAGCAGTCCTGCTGAGAGGGACTTGAAGGTGCTGGTGTTTGGGAGGCTGGACATGACCCAGCCATGGGTACTGAGCCCAGAGAGACAAACGTGTCCTGGGCTGCATCCAGAGCAGCAGGGCCAGGGAGGGGATTCTGCCCCTCTGCTCTGCTCTGCTGAGACCCCACCTGCATCAGCTCTGGGGTCCCCAAGATGGACCTGCTGGAGTGAGCCCAGAGGAGGCCATGAAGATCATCAGGGCTGGAGTGCCTTTTCTATGAAGACAGGCTGAGAAAGTGCAGTCATTCAGCCTGGAGAAGAGAGGGCTTCAGGAAAAGCTTGGAGCACCCTTCCAATATATTACAGGGGCTTATAAAAAGGAGGGAGAGGGACTTTTTACATGGTTAGATATTGATAGGACAAGGTGCAGTGGTTTTAAGCTGAAAAAGAGGAATTTCCTCTCTTTCTTCCTATTAGGAGGAAATTCTTTGTCTCAAGGGTGGTGCAATACTGAAACAGGTTGCCCAGAAAAGTTGTGGATGCCTCATCCCTGGAAGTCTTCCAGGACAAGTTGGACAGGGCCCTGAGCAACCTGGTGAAGTGAATGACATCCCTGCCCATGGGATTTTGTGACTATGAAATTAGAAGGAAAAGTTCCCTAATCATTCTTCTGGTGTTTACAGAGGGGAAAAATGTGGAAGAGGGGGACAGAATCAGAGTTCACTATGCTGATTTTACATCCTCAACTCCATTCCCACCAAAAGGAAACATGAAACTTTCAAAAGTTGTTCATATATAGGCATTGTGTTTCCAACTGTCCTTAATTTTCTGCTTTTTCAACATGAAGCCTGACAGAGGCATTAATTCATTTGAACGTTGAGTCACATGAGCCATACCAGTCTGTGATCAGCTTTTCAGCAGTGCTGGTTAGCAAATGCTGAGCATGAGTTCCAGCCCTGGCATGGAGTCTTTTTCACAGCTGTGGCTTCCTTTTGCATTTTTTTTACTATAGCTGGAAAGACACTGTCTTCCCTACAACCCTTACAGGTAATTGTAGGAAGTGTGGATTAGGTGGAAGGACAGTGGTGTGGAACAAGAACTGGCTGAGTGTCAGAGCTCAGAGGGGTGTGATCAGCTGGAGTCCTGTAGTCAGGAATCTGTTGAGTCCAGTCTTATTGAACTTGTTTGCCAATGACCTGGATGAAGGGATAGAAGTTTGCTGGTGGTATGAAACTGAAGGGCAGAGGCTGGTACACCTGAAAGCTGTGCTGCCACTCAGTGGGATCCTGATAGGCTGAAGAATTGGGTGGAGGGAAAATTAATGAGGTTCAACAAGGGCGAGTGTAGGATCCCAAAGCTGGGGAGGAATAACCCCAAATATCAGCACAGGTTAGGGGATGACCTCCTAGAGAGCAGCTCTGCATAGAAGGGCCTGGGAATCTTGGTGGGTAACAAGTTGTGTATGAGCCAGCAGTGCCATTGTGGCCAGGAGGGACAATGGTATCGTGGAGTGCATTGGGAAGAGTGTGGTCAGCAGGTCAAGGTAGGTGATGCTGTCCTTTTACTCGGCCCTGGTGAGGCCACATCTGGAGTGCTGTGTCCCGACAAGTTGCTACCGAATGTCAAATGAAGGCCACAAAGATGATTTGGAGTCTGGAACATCTCTCTTATGCTGTGAGAGCTGGGCTTGTTTAGAGGAAAGGTGAGAGATTACCTTGTTAGTGCCTATAAATATCTCAAAGACAGATGCCAATAGGATGGTGCCAGACACTTTTCAGTGGTGCCCAGGTGGGACAGGATGAAGAGCAATGGTCATAAACTAAAACACAAGAAGTTGCACCTGAACATGAGGAAGAAGTTCTTTACACTGAGGGTGACAGAGCAATGGACAGGCTGCTCAGGGAGGTCATGCAGGCTCCCTCTGTGGAGGTATTCAAAACCCTCCTGGATGCATTCCTGTGTACCCTGCTCTAGGTGACCCTGCTTTTGCAGGGGCATTGGACTAGATGATCCGCAGAGGCCCCTTCCAACCCTAACAATTCTGAGATTCTGAAATTCTGAAATCTCAGCATTGCTTTCATGCATGCCATAAGAAGTCAGATATCTGAAGGTGGTTTAGCAATCAGGGAGAATGCACTACTGTGAAATTGTATACCTTTTGGCTGGTGATGTTACTAGTACAGAATAAATGTAAGCATATGGCAAAGCAGATCAATAAAATCTGAGCCTGTGTTTAAACACTTCATTGAACAGTGGTCTGCAGATGTAAGTATAGTTACCTCATCTGGTGTGTAATTCCAAGTTCAGATGTCTCTGCCTTTCCCCATCCACACAACAGCCAGTGGTGCTTCATGGGGAGTATTGGCATTTCTGTGGCATCAACATCTGTTTCTGAGTGGTTAATTTTCATTAAGAATTCCCATCCTTTGTTAATTGAATTATGGCCTTCAATTTCAGCAATGTCAGGTACCTGAGGGAAAAGAAGGAGATGCACCCAGAGGGGAATCCTTTTATTCTGGTGAAATAATAAATTATCAGACTGAAGAATAATTAGCTTGCAGAATTCTCTTCTACTAACCACAAAGTTGGCAATGAAATGTATACCCTTGTGTTATGAGTCTGAGGTCTTCCTACCTCATACCTTAAATGATTTTAGATGCAAGCATCAAAAGCTGTCTGGTGGTTTGTATATCTCTCTCAATAACAGGGGCACATTGTTCAGTTCTTTCTCAGATACCTCTTTTCTTTTAGGGCAGGGAAAAGATGAAGACTCTCTGGTAAAATAACATGTTTTTTTTTAAAAAGGTACATTTTTCTCCTGTTGTTAGCCACCAGCATTTTTTCCTCAACTGGGAGACACACTTCAGAGTGAAGCAAGGGCAGCTGAAGATCTGGAATAAGTCTTCCATGGCAATGATGCCACAAGCAGACAGTCGTACTAGCTGTAACCTTGATTTTTTTAAGGAGGAGCTGCTTGTCTCCTTTATGTCAGAGGAACCTGGGAACTGAGAATAAAACTGATAAGATATTCACTCTACCCAGGGTATTGACTGAAGCTTTAAAGCAATTAGAAGAGCACCAAGAGAGGACTCAGTAGGTCTCTGAGGGGGCAATATGTCTCACATAAAGTCCTAGACCCTCCTGTCCATTCAGGATTTTGTGGGAGTTACTTCCACATGTTGTAGGTGTGTAAGCTACCACATGCAGCCTTAACCCACCCATGCTTAATGGTTCTTGAAATCCTTAAGGAATGTGGAGAGTCTGGTGTATTCCTGTTGAGTGAGATGGATGGCCAGAGGCAGAGCTCTTGAGCAGTAGCAGCCTGAGTTATCATAAACAAATCCAGCTATTCTGCTGTGCCAGATGATGTATGCCACAAAAGAGGTGCACTTCAGAACCTGTTCAGATAAAGGGAATAGGTCATCATCCCTTTTACACATATTTTATCGATTTTCTGTAAGCCAAATGATTTAACAGAATTAGTAATGTCTGTGTCATTTCTTGGTCTTTCATCTGTCTGACTTCTGGATTTCCTTTCCTGTTCACAAGCACTCAGTGACTCAGAAACTGCAGAAATATCAGGGCAACGTGTAATTTCCAGTTTATCAATAGTAATGCCCTTCATGAACACCTTTCTTTTTTTTTAAAGTCTCTTTTTCACTTAAACCTAGTTCCAGATTACTGTACTAAATCCATTCTGTGTCTCCTTAAGGGAGAGGTATTATGAAGCTATTGTTTTAGAAAACAAATTTTCTAGCAATACTGTAGGAATTTTTTAAGTATTATTAATATGGAAGCCCACTAAACTGTCAAACACAGTCCTCAAAAACTCTTAGACAGATGAAATACTTAACATTATTCTTTTTTCTTCCATGTCATCTGAGAAAGTGAAGTAGTTTTAATTATTTAGTGCAGTCTGTTAAAAGGCAGAGAAGCTGTGGTGCCCCTTCCCTGAAAGTTCAAGGCCAGGCTGGATGGGGCTTTGAGCAGTCTGGTCTAGTGAAAGGTGTCCCTTCCCAAGGCACAGCCTTCAAATAATGAAGTGAATGCAATTGCTCATTTCTGTAGCCTTTGGAAACCCATGCATGATGATGTTCAAATCTCTCATCTTGAAAGACAGTAGAAGCTTATGTTTCTGAAACAGCCTGAGTCAACCCCTGCAGCTCAGTGAAGCTGACGCCCTGCTGGTGTCTTCTCCTGGAAGGCCATGCCTGCCAAATGCCTACATCTGGTTGCTCCCATGCAAACTGCATTTTCAGCTGGAGGAGTGAGAACAAGATCATCTCTCCTTGAAGTCTGGCAGTATTTCTCCATGGGACTCTGGACGTGCAGGGTGATTTTAATACCACTGTTTTATAATTGGACTTTATAATTTATAATTGATTTATATTTTTTTTTTGCCAACTGAGGGATAAAAATCCAATGTTGAGTCAGCAAGAGCTTACCTGAAGCTTATTGTTTTAATAACTCCTCCTTTGTAGTCATCTTGGAGAGGAGAAACATGAAATAAATCTGAAAATCAGCTCAGTATTTAGACATGCTTGATAGTGGTTTCTGTAGTGTTATACAGTACTGAACTTTACACCATGATTCCTTTCCTTCAGCCTGTACACCTAAAATCAGGTTAGTGTGGCTATGTGTATTCTCAATATTTTTTATTGTGCAGGGTAACTGATGTACAAAGTCTTTGGTGGAAATGGTTATTTTTAGAAGAATCCATGAGATGACAAATAATAACTTGCCTAGCTTTTCATACAGGCTCTGATCTTCCATTAGTGAATCTTGGACTACATGTCATGTCACACTCTTTAGCTGGATCTCAAGGTATATTACTCTTATATTACAGAGGGGGACAGAGAGAGACAAAGGCATGAGGAAGTGAAATTATTTGCTCAGGTACTCAGGGAGTCAATACCATACTGAAAATTGAATCCAGTTTTCCAGGTTTCTATCTCCAGTGACCTGTCAATTGGGACCTGTTTCCTCCTTGGTGCTTGTGACTTTATTAAGAGTGACCTTTAGAGATGATGGAGATTTTTACTGAAAGTGCTTAACCCTTTCAGAAAAACTGAGAAGCTCACTTTTCTATAGTAAAACTCATCCTAAACTTCCTTAGGAGAAATTGTGAAGAGATGGAATTTGTATAAGTAATCTTGTTTCTTAAGAAGCCTGAGAAAAAAAGTCTTATGCTTGAATCTGAGAATTCCCTGGTTTAGAGTGGATATATATATATATATATATATATATATATATATGCCAATTATAACAACTGGTTATTTCTAATGAACAATATATCCAGGAAAAAGAAAAAAATAAAATAAAGAGTTACTCAAAGGGTGGCAGACAATTATTAGAAATAATAACTTGGACATTTTAACATCTTTCAGCTTTCTGCCCCTGTGCATGACTGCTGTGCCATCCAATAAAACATTTCTCATCTCATCAGAATTTTACATGTTCTATTTCAGTTGTCAGAAGGAAAAAACAGTTCACAGGAGACATCAGAGGATGGATGTTTGTTCCCTCCTGCCTTTTCTAATGTGTTAGAGATGTGTAGGTTAGAGATGCAGAAGGGAAAATGACTATAGCTATCACAGTCTTTCATAGGTGAGTGAGCAAAAGAAAATCCTGGGGTATCACATAATAGAGCTTACAGCAAGATTTGTTCTCATTCTCTGAGGCATCTACAAAATACATATATCATGTCCCAGTACAGTGGGCTGTCATGAGCACAGCTTACTCAAGCATAGCAGGAAGTTGTAGCTCTGTTAATATGTAGTCAGACAAACTTTAGTGGTAGGATGGACAGGAACATTTTTTCCCTCTCTTATCCAAACTGATCTCTAAATGTAGATGTATAAATCCCTAAGCAATTAACTGGTTCTTTCATTTCTTGGAAGAGCTGCTGGCCTATATTTTTAGGGAGGCCAAGTTTCTTGAAATTAGTTTAAAAATACATAGTTGGATGCTTATTCAGCACAGTTGTGTAGAGTTAGAAAACATTTCTTTCTCTTTCTTTTTTCCTGAAATTAAGACACTTCAAAAGTTATGTGTCAAATAAAGTATTTGAAGTGTAGTGTTCAGCACAGGGAAGCAACTGAATACACTATGAGAAAATCAGAATCATGCCTGTCTTTTTATAGAAAGAAGGTAGAGTAGGTTTCTAAGTGTTGGGTTAGGTTAAGTTAGGCAATAACTTTGGAAATCGAGCAAAACCATTTGTACTTAATGTGCTGCAGGAGTGAAACTGGTTAAAAGATGCAAAGAGAGACAATGCAGAACTTGCAAATTATATGTGGACTGGAGAGTGTTATGGGCTTTGGACAGGCTATAAAAGGAAAACATGAAATTAATTACATGAGGAACTAAGAGAGTAAGGATATGGTGATAATTTACTGGGATAAAAATGTGAAGCATCTGTTGTCATATCATTTAGGAAAGATTTCAAGATGCTCATAAGCACTGAATCCATGATAGATTGAAAAGGGGATTGAAGTGATCTCTAAGTTCATAGAAGAGTATCTGTTGCAAGTCTACACATCCACACACTACCCTCACTCTGCTTGTTGGGTTGACTGCTTCCCCAGGAAGAATGTCAGGAACAAAATTCTTCTCTGATTTATTTGAGATAGATGGAATGATTCTTTGAGATTCCTTGCTTTATGTTTTGGTTATGATTTGATGTTAAACCAGTGCAAGTATTCACTAGTACACTTATAGTACATTACTCTGAGCCCAGGCACTGTGACAAGTACAGGGTGGTGTGGCAGGTGGAGACACAGCCAGCTAGGAGACAGCCACAGAAAGATTGGAGAGGAGCTGGAAATCAGAGGGAGATACACTGGAAGGAAGCATTTTTCTTACCTGAGCTCTGTTTCTGCATCACAAGGCAATGAGTTTCCCAAATTAGCTTTAAACAATCTCTTCCATTTCCAAGGACAAAGGAGGTCATTCAAAGTGTGTCAGTCTTTTCAAAATGGGCTATAATTAGCACTAGCTAGGGCTTTAATATTCATTCCCTGTAATTGAGGGGCAAATAAAAAGTGTGATTTCTGTCTTCATCCTAAGAAATATTCCAAGGAAATAAACAGAATTGCTTCCAGTCTGTTCCTTGCAATTGAATGGCCCTGGTCATAAGTGAGGGTTAAACAAATGCAAAGTAAGAGGCAAAGCTTCTGAGAAGCAATTTTGTCTCTGAGTAACTGATGTGATTTCTGTGACTAATCATCACATAAACATGATACATCATGTAATACATAATGAGGAGAGTTTGGTTTAAAGATTGTAGGTACGTGTGTTTGACTATAAATATATCACATGTATTTTCCCCTTCCAAAACTCCTGACTTTTTTTTTCTGTTGTGTGGGTGGGCTCCTACATACCTGGAGAAAATTACATAATTCTAAAACTTGAAAGGTGTCTAATTAAGAGCATTTAGCCTTGTTTCATTATAGATCCCTAATATGTTCCCAAAAATGGAGCATGATTTTTGAAGGAGGTATTATTTACCATAGTATTGTAACTGTTATGGTCCCAGGATGGATGGATGGATGGATGGATGGATGGATGGATGGATGGATGGATGGATGGACAGTATATTATAAGTCATTTGAGGATGCTGTGCCCAAATATGCCACTTTTTTTTTATTGTTAAGGGAGAGAAAAAGCAATATAATGATATTTATTAGAAACTATTTGAAAGCTACTCTGAACGGATTGATGTTTCTGCTGGTTAAAAAGGGTATTCCCATTTTATAATACTAAGACAAATTAGGTAAAAACTGGGTAAGTGTTTTAAAATCCAGCTTTCGTCTTGATGGAAGCTCAAAGATGAGTCTGTTCTTGTAATCTGTAAAGTAACAGAACTAAAACACGCTCAGAGTCTTCTCCAAATGTCTGTCTGTGTTTTTTAAGAGAAAAACTAAATATAATATTGGCTTTAGGACAGAATTATCCCAAACACATATACCCTAGAAATATGTGCACAACTTCAGAATTGTGTACTCTGCCATTTGCCTAATTATAATTTTTAAAAGGTTTAGTTGTTCCCTGTTTGACACTTTTTGGATCCAAGGCATTTCTCAGACTAACAGACATGTTTTATGCATCAGCAGGAAAATGCATGTGTTTATGAGAAAGCTAATTGGAAAGTGGAAGGAGACTATTTACCACTATCTGAACTTTAGTGCCCACATGGATGAGAAATCTTACACTTCTCTGAGACTCATGTGTAATTCTACTGCCCAGAAGATTGCAGCTCTTTGCAGGGGGGCAAGACCTCATTTGCAGGAGTCAATTTGTCAAAAGGCTACCTGAACCCTTTATCAAACATGGTATTACCAAACATTGTTCCTGACCCCTCAACTGATTTAACTTACTATCTTAGCAATACTAGAAATAAGCACCAGCATTTCTGGACATGTGAGCACTGAACGATGAAAATGAGATTAATGCAGTTGTTGAGAATGGATGAGGAGACATTTCAATGGAGGTTGAAATGTCTGATTCCTTACTTCTCTCCTGATTGATGTTCATGTTGAATGGGAAATGTGGGTGTGTTTGTGCTCGCAGATAATAAACCCATATAGACTTCTATAATAAACATTGAGTTTAAGAGCATTTGTGAGTTCATCACCAGATCACCAGCTGCATTTTGAGAGGGTACAGGGAGAACACATTCTGGTAGAAAAACATTCTCTTAGGCAGCAAACATACACTGTATATGTCATGCATTTTTATTATTGCTTCCATATTCATTAATGTTTAAGGCTTTAAATGACTTGTCAAAATGTTATGCCAACCTAAAAAACATTGCCTTGATAGGCTGTAGCGTAGCAAGTCTTATTGGCACTTCTAGCACTCTCAGGAGACAAGAAAAATCCCTAAATTTCTAAAGTCACTTGTATGTTTGTCTCCAATGTGCACTTCTCATTTTTCTTCATTCTTGATATATTTCTCAGAATTTTATACTTTTTTATGTAACTCCCATCTAAAATGTGATGGGGTTTGCTTGTACATGTATATACATGGTCCTGGTTAGGGAAGGTCAAGTTAGATCTGAACTTTCTCCAAATTCTAGGGAGGTCAGATTAAAGGCTTAGTGCAAGGCCATCCCTACTGTTTCTTTTATTTATGAATAAGAAGGATTTGTGTAGGCTTGAGTCTTAACATGGTTTGACTCATGTTGCTCTTGGGACAAATAGAAAAATATGCTGAGAATAAAGACAGTGGAAAAAAGGAAAAAAAAAAAGTGGTGAGTGAGCACAGTGGAAAAACAAAGACATAAGAAATTAAGGCAAAAAAGAGGGAATAAAGGTATGGGAACTGTATTCCCTGTGTGCTTGTGCATAGACTATGCACCCTAGGATTTGCCAGCCATGCATATGGATGTTTTATAAATATGATACCTTGTAAGTAAGCACCTGATTCTAGCAAATCAACTTTGATTGTGGCAGATTCTTAGTCTTTAAAAAATATATAAAATCCCTCTTAAAGGGATTTTGATAGGCTTGAGTCTGGGGTACAAATGGATGGGGAAAATGTTTTGCAGGCAGGATAGTGTATCATACCTTTATGTAAATGCCCTGAATATATTATATTACAATACAAAAATTCTGTTTGATTCTGAAGATCACTGTTTTAGCTGTCTGCAGATGATTGTATTGGACAAAATAGGAAACCAGTGTTTTAGACAGTTGGTCAATACATCTGAAATAAAAAAGAAAAATATATGGAGGACAGACAGTGATGTGGCTTTAGAAAAATGAACACTCCTACTTTTAAACAATGTTCTAAAGTCATTATTAACATGTTTTCAGAAAATGCTCAGTGTGACTCACCTGAGCTCCCACT
This sequence comes from Parus major, assembly GCF_001522545.3. Classification (NCBI taxonomy): domain Eukaryota; kingdom Metazoa; phylum Chordata; class Aves; order Passeriformes; family Paridae; genus Parus; species Parus major. The sequence goes on from NC_031769.1 coordinate 50,799,531, forward strand.
GGACCTTGGGGAATGTTAGTGATGGTGATATTAGTGAGAGGAGGAGCAGGTGGACACTGAGTGCACTTGAAAACACTATCTTGACTTTTCACTGACGAGGAAGAAAAGCACTGTGATAGTATGACCTACAACAGACTTTCTTCCCAGTGACAGCTCTTCTCTATGAGATCTGTAAAAAGGAACCTTTTGTAATAACATCCCCTCTCTTCTCAAGAAAAGTCTTTTCTGCCAGACTTCACCATTCTCTGAAGTATCTTAGACCTCAAATAAATATCAGAACAGTTAGGCATCTTTACACTCTGGTTAGAAAAAGTTGATTTAAAAGTAAAAGTAATTTTTACTGGATCCACTGTTGTCAATGACTTAGGAGTGCTCAAATAGGTTTTTATTATTCTGGAAACAAACTAAAAGCATTAACTTTTGTTTTGTGCTTGTCTCTGCCTAAAGCAAATTTTTATGGTCTAGTTAGGTTCCCTTGAAAACAGGCTTTTATAAGTAAATACTCATGGATGATTAACCATCCTAAAATAAAACTGTTGTCAGATGTTTAAAATGTGTGGTGCATAAGAGAGAAGGTATGTACATGGTGACCTGAAAGCTAATTTCTACATTTCACTGCATCTGCAATGATTGGTAATACTCAGGCACCTGCAGATATACTTCCAAGGACTTAAGCTTGAAGAAAACATTTCTTTTTAATTTAGTTAATTCTGGGGTTTGGGAGAAAAAAAAAATCTGGCATGGTAAAGTGGATTCCTAACTTTCGCAGAGTAAAAGTACAGATGTCTTAATCAAGGCAGTCCTTTCAAGACAAAGAGTATTTTTAGAAAGTATAACTGGAACTAAGATCAACTGAAGAATTAGTACATGAAGAAACATGGATGAAAAACCTGTAAATTAGTCCACAGAAAATGTTTTTATATGTTCTTTTACTGTACCCATCGATAAAATACCAGTATTCTGCTGGCTGGTTACTTTTCACTGTAGGAAAAAACAATTGCATTTTGTAAATTGATTTTCTTAGAGTGGCATCTTAGTTTCAAGAGAAATCTAAGTTTCAGATAAGCACTTTGCACATTAATTTGGCTTTCCTCTTTCATTCTTATTTCAAGTAGTATAGAGTCTGTAATTAATGCAATGGACTTGGTTCAATAACTTTGTAACTGACAAGAGACGGTCCTTTTTGACCCTCATTTTAATACTGAAAAATTAGGAAAAATGAAACAACTTCTGCCAAAGAATGAATAAAAGATGGTTTGGAAGGTGTCCTTTTTCAATAAAATAGCAATCTTCTATTAGATGATCCATTAGTCACTGATAACTGGTCTAGTGCAGAAAGCAAATAATTTTTTGTGACCTCTATTTCTGTTCAACTTAAAAGAGAATCTCAGTTTTAAAATTACTTTTATCTTCTGCTTTAGAAATAGTAGATCTCACTCAGGAAGATGTAAAAGTCTGAATTGCAATTTTCCCCCCCTTGTGTGTCCCAGTTTCATGAGCTTTTTTCACTTAGGAGTAGGATGAAAGTAGACATGCAAGGGGAAGAGGCTCAGGCTCCCCAGATATCAGGAGGTGACTGGGGGGCCTGGCAGCCCAGGCTCTTCCACAGCCCCAGCCACGTGGCAACCCCAGCCCAAGCACTGGGCACCTCCATGGGGATGGGAACAGGACAGGGTGTGAGCCCAGGAGGGCAGGGCCATGGGAACCTGGGGACACTGGGTCAGGTGCTGATGGCCCCAGGTTGTGGGTGACAAGCAGAGTGGAGGAGCCCCAAGGGGCTGGGCAGGCACAGTGACAGCTGGCACTGCCTTAAGAACCTCAAGAGGGTGATGTGAAGGGGGTTTAGTGTTTAAAATAAGTGATGTGGTTGTAAGTGAAGTTCACCTGAGAGGGAGTTCCAGGTGCTTTTTACTTCCTCACCTCTGCATATACAGCTTTTCCATTAAGGCCTCCAGCCTAGGGTCTACTTGTGACCACTGTTTGCTGGTAAAACTAAGCTTGGCTCCTTTACTCAGCCTTTCTGGATACTGGAGGACAGACAAAATGTTTCAGGAGGTGGACAGAGCATGCAAAAACTGCGTGACTGCTGGTGAGAGAAGTTGTATTGCCTTGACAACAAGTAAGTTTTCAGGCTGCTGATTGACATTTTGCTTACTTTTTTTGCTTACAGTTTCATGAAACCTGCTGTTTTTCAGACAATGAAAAGAGATTTTGTCAGGAATGTGCACCCTGGGTCAAGAGTTCTTTATGCAAGGGATTAAAACTGAGCAGGTCCATGCATGGAGGTATAAGGTGCAGCAGCAGTAGCGTGTTTCATGGCATGCAGAGGCAATTACTGATAATCTTATTTGAGTATGAAAATGAATAGTCATTCATGATTCTCAGAGTAGGTTTGGGTTTTTGTGTTTCTCATTTTCCAGTGATTAAGGGAGCTCTCCCCATCAGGCAGGTATTGTGGAGCTGATCTTTAGACAGCTGCAAAAAAAAGCATCCTGGAGTGCCTGTTTTCAGCCTCTCGTTAATAATAGCTAATCTGAAAGTGGGAAGGGATTGAATGCTTGTCCACATATCAGCTGACTTTCTTGTTTATACAGGGATCCCTGTGAGACTTTTCCAAGTGGGAAGATTTTGGTTTTAAATTAAAAACAATGAGCAACTCTTCTTTGGTCTAGGCAAGGACTGCCAAAAGTGGAAATGTGAGTGCCCTGTAGGGGTCTAGGATGCATTGATTTCCTCATTCTCCTCAAGTTAGCTGAAGCCTCTGCAGCATATTTCAGTAGTGATTCAAATCCATGATTGGTGGATAAATCTGTGGAAGTAACAAAAAAAACTCCCTATATTTCAGCCATCTAAATTGATAGTAAAATGTTGCCTTGCAATGGAATGAAGTCTTGGCCTGTAGTCTGCTGGGTGTTAGTTGTGCTCCATAACTAGACTCATACTAGTCATGTAAACAGAGACCAAATGCATGTCGGTAATTTTCAGAAGTCATTAACAAGGTTTTTGTGGAAATGGTGAAAATTAAACATGATCAGATGGATGGTTAATGGGCATTTACTGCATAGTCCAGTCACTGAAACAGAGAGTCTTTCATTCAAAGCCACAACACGTTTGTTCATTTTGGTCTGGCTCTGCAGATGGCAGTGTTAAGAGATTTTTGATCATAAGACACTTTTGAAAATGTCTTGAAATACTTTTTCATGATGATATGAAGGCAGCAATGAAGAAGAAATTCTTGAAGTACTGTTGGAATGTTCTGTTTACCTATAAAGCAGAAAGTACTTTAAAATTGTGCACAAGCTTATCTTAATAAATCCTTATGGTGAACTTTAACTTTGGCTGCTCTCCAGCCTCTCAATCTTAGTCACACAATTTTTTTAACCTAAGTCAGAAGTCTTTATTATGGAAGCAAAAGGAATGACCCTTATTTCTCCCTTGCCAAATAAATAAGTGCCTACAGCAAATAGTTCTTCATCTCTCAGCTCTGTAGATGTGATCAGCTTGTGGCCTGATTATCCTCCTGTGCTTCACATTACATATCCCCAATATATAACCTGTGTTTATTGTTCAGTCCAGACCTGTGTTCAGATTAAGCTTCAGTGAACCAGTTCAAGATATAACCATAATTTCCTCTTTTTACACAGTATAGCAGCTTATCTTTAAGTTAGAAAACATTAGAATTTATCCTTCTAAGCAAGGGTTTTTTTTCTTTTCACCATCGGAGTAGTATTTAAAAATGTGTGCAATGTGAATGGGATTATAGATATATATCTGTGTTGTAAGGCAGAGGCTTAGGGGCTTTAGACTTCATAAGAATCTCAAATGACATTCCAGATATCTTTAAATATTTAAAATTGCAGATTAACCATATTTGCAATTTTTAAAAAGCATATTTTGTTAGTGTACCATTTATCACATGTCCTTTTTGGAATATAGACAAAAATACAGTCTCTGACTCCATGATGCAGAACAGTTGCACTACAAAAGCTGACCTGTGGTTTTAGAAAGATTGCCTTTCCCAGATTTAACTACACTCAGTTTATAGAATGGGCTGTTGAATGTTCAGAACTGGACAGTCCATTATTAAAAAAAGGAGCCTTATTCAATGAATTATAGAGATTTATGGTAGTAAACATCACATGTGATCACAGTTCTGTATGTCATACCTGCAAACACTGTGGAGAGAGAAGTAATTCAGAAAATATGCAGTATAATTTCAGGTAATATATTCCACTAGATGCTTTTACCTCTGATCTTGGAATGTAGGGAAAGAGGGTAATTATTCACAAAATCTGTCTGCTTTTGGGAAGTTGCAAAAGGAAAGTTGCTTATGTACACAAACTTTCCAGTAGAAAACACAGTAGTAGTTATCCAGAGGTTTAGTATATCAACTTGTAGACTGACATTACTTTCAGTGACAGTTGGAGCAGTTAATAGGAATATATGATAGGCAAATGTTTACTTGCAGCTCCTTCTGATTCTTCTGATTCCAAAAACAAACATAAGTTTTGGCTACATAGACGTTTCATTGAACATGCAAATGAGATATATGGAGTCTGAAAATATTTAAGTCTTATCTATACACTTACATCTATTGACACAAAGTACACAAGCACAGAAAAGAAAAAGATTAGGCATCAAAGTTGTGCCCCAAAGCACTTGGCATTTAAAACAAACTCTCCTGACTTAAAGTGGATTTAAGGCTACCTCAGCTGCAGATGTCAGGAAACACAGTGACATTTTTGACTTCACTCATTAGGAGTACAAGATGCAATATCCTGAAAGCAAACTTACAGCTTTGAGCATGAAACTTTAACTACTGCCAAGTTTCTTTTGGATGTATCTGCAGTAGCTCTAGGTTAGGGGTAATAACTCAAATTCAAGTTTTTGTTAGATCTTACTCTTTCTTTGTTTTCCAGGATTTAAAAAAAAAAAAAAAAAAAGAAAAAAAAAAGAGAGTGAAAAAAATCTCTGGATTTTTTTCAAATTCATTGTGAAAATAGTAGCTACTCTGATGAAAACATTGTGGAGAAAAAGTTAATGATTACATGGCTTATAACTGCAAAGACAGCAAGTGGAGAAAAGGCATAAGCAATGAGACAGATAGTAATTCTGATCTATGGAAAATTAACCCCTTTGTCAAACAGAAACACCACGAAGTTTATAGCTGGAATTCCAAGATGCCGATGGGCCCTCAGAGTCAGAGCTGTCTCTTATGAGTGATGTCTAAACTCAGGACAGTCCATCAAAGCAGGAAATTGCAAGGCAGTCTCCAATACAGCTGTTGTTTCAGTTTTAGCAGCTGTTTAGAGAAATGAGAGGAATACTCATACACCTAGCAGATAAGCAAAGAGACTGTACAGAAGCAGTAAGACAGAAGTGTGTACTTTATTTTTGTGCATAGAAATCTGGAGCATTGACACTTTCCTGCTTTTTTTTTTTTTTCTGTTTCATTAATTTACTCTAGAACTAAAATAGATGTAAATGTCTTCCATTGACATTTCTTCTGTGATGGTCTGAAGCAGGTTTCTGTCATGAGTCACATTTTGGAGTAATAGAAAACAAAAATTGTATTTTAGTGTTGAAAGCTTGGATTTAAGATTGGATTTGAACTTTCCGATTGCACCATATTTGACTTTGTCTTCCCCTGCACATAGGTATAACCATTTTCTAAGAGAAAAATGTGTTTGTTTCTAGAACAAGTCAGTACTATGTGTGCTGTGTTTGAAACACATACAGTTATAATTCAGGAGAAAAGAAGAGGGTAGAAGTTTAGTAAACAAGAAGTTCTTTATTTATTCTTTAATCTGATTATTTATTGGTTCCTTTGTTAAACTTGGAATGTAGAATGATAGTAATTGTATAATTTAAATCTGTATATACACTTGTAGGTAAGACTACTACGGTTGCTTTTTGTAGCATGTCTTAGTAGCCATGTACACCTTTAGTAATAAATTTGAGGGGAACCACCTTGTGCAGCAAAAAGATTGCAGATCTAATGATGTATTACTGTAGGTTTTTCTGAGTGCCATTATATTTTTGAATTTCACTTTTTTGGTGGGGGGAAGAAAGTTGTTTACATGAAGAGGATGAGAGCAGAGCAAATGGAGCAGAAACCAAATATGTGAATTGGATTCATTAACTTATAAGTCACAAAATGGTGCATTTTCTTAAATTTTGTGTTGAGAAGGTTGAATTCTGGGGAGGGTGGACTGTTTACTGTTTCTAATTCTGTCAAACATTTAGCCTAAATCTTCTCTGGTGGTGACAGACCTATATTTGGAAATACCTTCAGAAGGTTCCTTAACCAACAGCTTCTCCAAAGTGCCCCTCTTCCTCAAGAGAGTCACTTCCAGAGAGTGACAGGTCCTTCCAAACAGACAGAACCAAATTGTTTAGATACAGAATTTATCTGAGATCTGCTGAGCCAATATTTTTTGTCTAGAGTTAAAAAGTAAAACCTTTACAGTTGTTCATCTCTCCATCATATAATAATAAGTAACTGCTCAAGAATAATTTATCCTAAGGTGAAACTTCGTTGCATTCCTGTTTTCTGTAAAAAATACTAAGATAAAACAATAGGATTCATAGAATATATCATATGACTGTACAGCATTTAAAAATTGTTGCCAAGGACAGCAAGTTGTTTCAAGAATTTGCTTTCCAAAATCTTGCTGAATGTAATAGTTTGCCACTTTCTATGGAGACATATTGTGTTGCCCTCTATTATCACTCTTGTTTTAGACCTTTCCAGACCCTGTATCTCTGATAAAAAGCAGTGCAGACCAGTAGAAGGAGGCTCTTAGTACTGAAGTACTTTGTGGTGTCTGATGTCTACGCTGCACACTTTTCAGGGTTTTCTTTCAGTCTCGTCCTAGTCTGGGTCTGTGATTCTGTGAATGCCCATTAGTAGGTAGACCTTTAGGTGCTCTTCTGACAAGATCTTCCAGTAAAATTTTCTTGAGAAGGAATTTTCTGTGTGTGCTCAAGTCACTGTGGATCCCAGTGTGGAGACAGTCCACAGTATTAAAAAAAATAATAAAAAAATATTACAGTAAGCATACAGTGCATTATCAATAGTAAAACCCCATTAGTATGTATATTTCTACTTTACAGCTTTTTCTGTTTTAAAGCTTTAGCCCCTTCATGTTTTCTCTTATTTTATACATGCCAAAATGGCATCACATGTAGGTGTACTTTTATTTAAATTCATTATAATGCTAATGGACATTTTAAAATCCTGATGCATGTTTTTCTCTATGGAAATTACTTCTGTGATTTCAGCTTCATTTCAACTCTAATTTTTTGTCTTTTTCTTCACTACTGGATTCAAAGTTACTTTTATGTTGTTGAAGTTTCTGGCAGATGTCTTTGTCTGACCTGAGTGCTCTTTAGCACCTGTCAGCCTTCTTTCTCACTCTTATTTAAATTCTCAAAAGCTTTATCATTTTTGTTTGACATCAGTTTTACTCCAGTTGGATGAAAGTTCTGCTGCCCCAAAACTTCTGATGCCCCAATAAAACTCTGCTTTAAATTCTCTAGTCTTACTTAACAGTCAGGTCTGAATTTTCTCCTGTCTGTATGTATTTATAATGGGAAGCATTTCAGACATCTGAATTCTTTGTTTTGGGTTTTTTTTCTGCATAAAATCTAAGTGCAAGCCTCCAGTTAGACTGACATAAAGTAGATGGGGGAAATATCCGCATCTCCAGTTTCACTACCATAAAATTGAAGATTTGTGGACTTTTGGTTAAAATTTAGCATGGTACTTAAGATGTGAAAACAGGAATGATGCAGTTAAACAGATATGTATATTCATGGACTTTTACAGTGTCTTTACCAGGAGACAAGAGAAGTATTTGAATGAAGAAAATGAAAATTCAGTGAGTTTTGATGCCCTCTTGGCATTTTCAGGACTTCTGAGGAGTCATAGGTTGGTGGCTGAGAGCAAACAGGTAAAATGGTTTCCTCACCAACCACTACTGATAAGACAGCAGTGACTCACCTTCGTCAGAAATAATGTTTTCTGTTAAGTTAACAGGAAACTCATGTTAAAACAGAATTTATTAGACCTTGAGGCTGATAAGTGGCTCTCCTGAAACTATCCTAAGAAAGGAAGAGAAGGAGAAATTGAGAAAAACAGACTGTACAGATTTAGAAGACAGACCTGTTTGTTTGGTTTTTTATTTCTTTTTATCCCAAAAAGTCAAGCTACAGTTTTGTGGTGTAAAGTGGAGATGAAGGCCAAGAATATTCGTAATGTTATGTACAAGTTGTTTACATTTGAACATAGTCATAAATAATTATTTTCCAAAACTCATTGTATCTGCAAGCTAAGACAAGCACATACAGATTTATTGTCTGCACACTAACATTTCCTCTTATATGTAATCTCGGATTTGACTTCTGATGAATTTCATTTAAAAAAAAAAGTACTAATAAATTGATCTCCATTAATGTCTCATATTAATTATTGAAATTACACAGTTTTGGGGACTTAACAAGATATATTTTCTAAATTAAGCTCAAATATCAAAAGTAATTTAGATCAGTAGCATTGTAGAATATACAGAAGTGTGCAGCCCGTAGTGAATGAGAGAACATATTGGCTAACTATTTTGGCATTAACCATGCTAAAGCAAAGCCAAATTAACTTACCTTATTTATTAATATTATTTATATTTAAATATTCTTTCACAAAGTGTCCATATAAAACCTCCTTGTACATTTCAACTACTCTAGATATTCAGTAATTGTCTAAACAAGTAGTCCTCAGGTAGCTAACCAAGGGTGTTGTTACTATTTAAAATGATTACACTGATTCAATGTATAGGTTTTATTCTGTGGATGAGTGTTTCATTAGAGTAATACCAGGTTAGAGAGGGGTTGTCTTCCATTCACTTCCAAAAGAAATCTGGAGTGCCTGTTTTATTGTCTGCTAAGAAAAACATACTATTTTCCCCATCAGTCAAGGTGAATTACATTTTAAAACATCGTATGTTTCTCTCTTTGTCTTGAGGGCATTTTAAAAGTCTGATGTGCTTAATATTTCTCGGCCGTATTGACGAACCAGTACAGTCTTAAACAAAGTCTGAAACTCTGCATTTGTCTCCATTTGGTTTCTTGCTAATAAAGTCCAAAACACCCCAGAAGAAATGGATGATTTCTCTTCAGATAATTTATCTCTGGTTTCATCCTGCCGCTATGCTTGGCCCTGTAGCCAGAACACATGTGGGGCCCTGTAGCCAGAACACATGTGGATAATTATCTGTGTTCAGCCCTCCTGAAGTGCCATACAGGGATTGTTAACTCTTTGGAGAGACATCCATTGAAAGGTTTTGTAGTGCTGTGGTGATTGACAGCTACCTTTTAAAGGTCAGTTCCTGTCTTGTGTCTCTACGGTAGGGCTTTAACTTCTGTTTTAAATGGGAAAGTGTCTTGTTGCTTTGTGCTTGTGCAGAGTCTGGCCTGTGGCAGGAGCTGCTGGAACTCATCTTGGTCCCCTCAGTGCAAAGGCTTCCTGATGATGGTTCCATGTCCCCAACTCTCAAAGTGGTGTAATGCAGCCAGCAATGGCCCAGAAATGCATACAGGAATATTTCCCACTCTGGCCCGTCAGGATTGAGTCTGACCTCTTTCCCAAAACCTCCTGAAGAAAACAGCCATGAACGTGGCTGTTTCTTCATCTGGAGGTTTATGTGACTCTCCTTCCAGTGCACCACTGTAGGTGTCTCTACAGCTGTTCTCGAGTTGTGGCTGTTAAGAAGCAGATTCTTAAGGCTTTGCTCAGTAGGAAGAGCAGCTGGGGATCAGGGAGGGACTAAGATGCACATCATAAAAATCTTTCAGAAGAGCTTCGAGTCCTGAGCTTCTCATTTGTAAGAAACCGTAATTTCTGCTTGCCCTGATTCTGGAAAAGGTCCCTCTGCAAATCCTGTATGTGAACATGAGTGTCTGCACAAGGGCTGCTTATTTTGAACCAGCAATATTTATTTCTGCTTGTTTCAAAATCTAAGATAACACATTTAAATATTTAGGTGGGTTTTTTTGGTTTTTTGGTTTGTTTTTTTTTAGAGGCGCTTCTATTGAAACTCAATGAATGAAGTGAATGCTGCAATATACTCCAGATAGTATTAACCTGATCTTCTGAAATAAAAAGTTGGGAAAAACTTGGGAGTAATGAACTTTTTTTATTTTCTCATTGCTGTGATTTTACAGAGTCCTCACAAAATCAGTGGTGATTTAGTTGTGTATTAATTTTTTAAAAAATGGGGTTCAAATGGTTTGGAGAAAAAAGTTTTTTTCAAAACTTTCTTCCTCATTAGACATTCTCAGATCATATTGAGCTAGATGGCTTTCTACATATGTCTTCTATGAAAAAGGCAGAGAGTTGGGGTTGTTCAGCTCTCCATGGAGAAGGCTCTGGTGAGACTTTCTTCTGGTGTTTTCCATACATAAGGGGTCTTATAAGAAAGACAGACAAAAATCTTTTAACAAAGATTTTTGTGACAGGACAAGGAAGAAAGTAGGTTTAGATTTTTTCCCATAAATTAGATGGAGACATGAACAAATAGGTACATTGACAGATGACCAAGCTTACTTGATTTTTAATAATGAAGACAGCTGTTATCATAAATAATTCTCAGTGCATGAAATTTGGCTTATGAAATGTTCATAAGTATACACAAAGATGAAATTATTATACCTGTATGTATTGCATTTCATTCATCATAATGTGCAATTTAAGTTGAGGAGTTACGTGGGTAATATTTGAGCATCCGAAATCAACAATAGAAAATAGACACCTATTTTTAAGAGGATACTAAGTCTCCACTGTTGAAGATTTGCCAGACACCTTTTCCCCTTCCTGTTCCCAAGAATTAGCTAGCTCTTTTAAAACCAGACAAAAATGCACCTTCAAATTCCTTTTCATACCATGTGTAGTTGTCAGACATTTGTTGTAGACAATACATTTTTTAGCAGCAGAAATTTTCCCTTGGTCAAGGAGGGTTGGGTTAAAGAACACCTAGGCCAGCTTGACATCCACAAGCTCATAGAACCTGACAGCATGCATCCATGAGTGCCGAGAGAGCTGGCAGACACCATAACAATCATCTTTGAAAGACTCTGGAGATTAGAAGGGATGCCTGAGGACTGGAAGTAAGAACAAGTCACTCTGGTCTTCAAAAAAGGGCAAGAAGGAGGATCCAGGGGACAACTGACCAGCGATGGAGCACCTCATTTTGGAGACCATGTCTATCCACATGGATGTCACTATAGGGAAATTCTGCTTGACCAAGCTGATGTCCTTCTATGATGAGACCAGTACCTGGATGGATGAGGGGAGAGCAGTGGATATTGTCTACCTTGGCATCAGCAAGGCTTTCAACTCTGTCTCTCACAGCATCCTCACAGACAAACTCAGGGAGTGTGGATTGGATGAGTGGACAGTGCGATCAATTGAGAACAGAGCAGCAGATTCTAGAGAGCTGTAATCTCTGGATTAATCTCTGTGGCACTGCACAGGGTCTGTTTGGAGACCTATCACTAGTGGTGTCTCCAAGGTTCAGTACTGGCACAGAACTGTTTAACTTATCCATCAGTGACTGGCATGAAGGGAGAGATGCCTCCTTAGCAAGTTCAGTGATGTCTCAAAGCTGGGAGAAGTGGTCAGTACTCCAGAGGGCTGTGCAGCCCTTCAGAAGGATCTTAAAAGGCTGGAAAGATGAGCAGAGATGAACTGTCTGAAATTCAACAATTCAAGGCAATTGCAGGGTCCTGCACTTGGGGAAGAATAACCCCCTGCACCATCACAGGCTGGGGGCAAAACCGCTGGAAAGCAGCTCAATGGAGAAGGACCTGTGGGTCCTGGTGGATAACAAACTGTTCAGGGGCCAGCAGTGCTCTATCAAGGTCTATAAGTATCTGAAGGGAGCATGTGTAGAAGATGGAGCCAGGCTCTTCTTGGTGGTGCCAAGCACTAGGACAAGAGGCAACAGTGTCACCAGGAACTGAGAAACTCTCCAACCAATTTACTAGGTCAGAGAGACAACATTACTATTGGCAGTACTGGATGCATGAGGAATTCTCCTCAAAGCGTGCATGCCTAGTAACTTAACAGACCAGGTTATATTCCTGAAACTAAAACATATTCATCACATTTCCTCAGTCCATGCATGTATGCTAATTATTTCCATGGACATGTTTGAATACAATTCTGGATCTTCTGATGAATCTTTTCTCCTTGAGACTATTTCAAATACGGGATCATGTTGAAATGTATTTCCTTTATCATTGTGTGACACCCAATCCTTTTTCTAAAAACTAAGATATCTACTGGTACATATTGATCACAAATAAAAGGAAATAAGGAAGCATTGCCTGCCTGTTATTGGTCACAGATGTAGAAAGTTAGCACAAGGCCACATTAATCTCTGGTATTCGTACTAAGCACCGTATGGCACAAAATTAAGCATTAATTATAAGTATAGGGATTATACACTAAAGCTAAAAGAATTTTTCAACATCTTTCCTCGCTACTGTGTAGACTTCTTAGAGGAATATTACTTGCACATAAACTGATGCACAGAAAGTTCCACCAGAATACAGAAGCAAACTTCTTTGCTGTGTGGGTGATCAAATACTAGAACAGATCACCTAGAGAGCTTGTGGAGTCTCCCTCACTGGAGATATTGAAGAACTGTCTGGATGCAATCCTCTGCCATGTGCTCGAGGATGACCCTCCTTGAGCAGGGAGGTAGGACCAGATGACCAGCTGTGGTCCTTTCTAACCTGGCCCATTCTGTGAGTTCTTATGGTCTACAAGATTCACTTTTGTGGCTGGTAATGGTTCCAGGCAGGTGTAGTGGGTTGATGCTGGCAGGATGCCAGGAATCCACCAAAGTCTCTCTCCCTCTCCCTTCTGCAGCTGGACATGGGAGACAAAAATATAATGAAGGGTTCATGGCTTGGGATAAGGACCTGGACAGATTACTCATCAAATACCATCATGGACTTCCAGCAGCTTCTCACAGAAGCCACCCCTGTAGCTTCTCCTCTGCCCAAACCAGGTCATGCTAAACCAATAGAGGCAAGCAAAAGGGGTTTTATTCTGAAATCTTTGATGTCTTGATTTCTATTCTCTCCTAGTACTAATCCAACAGCATCCTCTTTCATGAAGCAGGAGTAGCCATGAAATTACATGCTTTCCAAGAGGGATATGTAACTAGAGAAGTTTAGGATGGCAAGAAATCCAGTATGCAAGAGTAATTCACCTAATTCATTAAGCAATCCTTGATTATGTATTAAGTTTATTACTAGTGTAATAAATAATTAATTAAATAAATAAATATATAATAAATAAAAAATTTAATAAATAAATAAATAGCTTGAAATTGATGGTTTAGCTCCTAGATTTTTCAAGTATTTGGCTATATGTTTTCTTTCTTGATTGTTTTTTATTTCTTTTTGATACTTTTGTGAGGTATTTTATTCTTCTATCTCATTAATAAAGCCTATAAAGAGGTTTGACCTAGCAAATTGCTGTTTTATGGGAAGGTTCAGTTCCTTTTTCAGCAGATGCATCCTGACTTTCTATTGTGTGCAAGAGACTGAAAACTTTTATATACAGAAAATGCAATATGTATGAGTCAAAGGGTCTAAATAGGCAGCATTACTTGTTCCAGCCTTTCTGCTTTTGTGAGGGTGAGCTGTGAGTTTTAACAGCAATGCCATTCTGTTGACCCCCATTTTATGTTTTTTGTATCAGTTTTTATCATCTTGCATTATAATACTTAGTATTTGGTATAGACTTGTTCTGCTGTTGTGCCCTGTTTCATGGGTTCAAGTTCTATTTTATTCCCAGAGAGTAAATTGAAAGAATTTCATAGAACACAATAGAACAGCTGGAAGGGACCCACACAAGCACCTAGTCACAACTTCCTGAGCACTTCAGGACTGACCAGGAGTTAAAGCATGGCTTTAAAGGCATTGTCCAAATGCCTCTTCAACACTGACAAGCACAGGGCACTGACCACTTCTGCAGGAAGTCTGTTCCAGGTTTCGCTACCCTTTGCGTAAGGAAGATGTTTGCTTATGTAAAAGTCTGAGCCTTGTCTGATGGATGCACCTTTTAGCTGTTCCCACATGTCCTAGGACTGGGTACCAGGGAGAAGAGCTCAGCACCTCCCTCTCAGCTGCCCCTTTTCAGGAAGCTGTAGGGAGCAGTGAGGTGGCCACTTGGCCTCCTTCTCACCAAAGCAGACAAACTCAGAATCCTCAAGAACGTGTGTGTGCTGTGCCCTTTGCCATCTTGGCTTCCTCCTTGGGACACATTCAAGTATCTTCACATCCTTCTTAAATCAAACTGCTACTCAAGATGGGGCTGCACCAGCATTAAATACAGAGGTGATCACCAATCACCTCTTTTGACCAGCTGGTGATGCTGAGTTTGGTGCATTCCAGGTTGAGGTTTACCCCACTGGCTGCCAGGGCACACACTGCTGACTCTTGTTGAGCCTCCTGCCAACCAGCACCCCCAGATCCCTTTCTGCACAGCTGCTCTCCAGCCACATGCCTCATGTCCAGCATTACTCCATCCCTGGTGCAGAATCCAGCATTTGCACTTGTTCATTTTCATGCCACTGGTGATTGCCCAATGCTCTAGTCTATCCAGACACCCCTGCAAGGCCTCCTGTCCCCTGAGACAGCCACCTCCCAGTTTGGTTTTCTCTGCAGACTTCCTGACTGTGCATTCAGCTCCTGTATCCAGGTCATTGATACAAACATTGAACAGAACTGGCCCTAGAATTGCACCCTGAAGAGCACTGCTGGTCACTGGCCAGCAGCCAGATGTAGATCCATGCACAACGACCCCTTAAACCTGGCCTTCAGCCAGTTCTTCACCCAGTGCACATCTAGCTGCTCATGCCAGTTGGACAGCTTGTCCAGAAGGATACTGGGAGGGGCAATATTAAAAACTGTACTAAAATCCAGCAGAACTACATCCACTATCTTCCCTTCATCCAGCAGGCAGGTAACCTTATCATAGAAGGGTATCAAATTAGACAGGACTTTCCCTTTCTGAATTCCTGTTGACTTGGCTTGATGATTGGATTGCTTTTTAAACAATAGCACCCAGTAGGATCCTCTCCATAATCCTTGCAAGTGGTACTGAAGTTAGTCTAACATATCTGGAGTTTCTTGGAGCTTCCTTCAAGCCCCACTTGTAAATCAGATGAGTGTTGGCTGGTTTCCAGTCAGTGGGGATGTAAGCAGGCTTCCAAGATCTTTGGTCGATGACTTAAAAAGGTCTTTCCATAATATCTGCTTTCTCCTTCAGTACTCCAGGATTAATCACATCAGGCACCATAGACTTACAAACATTCAGCTGATATGACTGGTCACTTTACTGTGTCAGTGTCCACAAATGACCAGCACTTTTGATCCCCTGAGCCCTTCAAAGCAGATTCACAGGGGACATTCTCCTTGAGTAGCTGAAGTCTTCTCTCTTAATATCCCAGGCTGGCAACTTGGTTGGTTTTTTTCTGTCAGTGCACCAAAAATTTATTACTTAACCATTTCATGCAAAGGGTGAGTATGCTATCAACATGTTAATAATTTTAAATACTCATTTGGGGAATATAAGAGGTCCTCCATGTAAGTCTAAGGAAAACAAAAGGTAAATGTCATGAGTATTTTGTTCTTTTATTGCCTGCTATACAATGCAGTTTCTTCCTTTTTGGTATTTAAATAAGCTTTGATTCTTTTGGGATGCTCTCTCAGAATTATAACTGGGATGACATATGTGATGCTGGAAACACACATTCAGAATGCAAATTCCTGTGAGAAAAGATGCCATGCTGACTGTGTTTGCTTATGGTAAGAAATCCCTGTCAAATATTTAGGACTCAGGTTGGCCTATTTTGAATGATTTTAGTGTGCTTGTGAATATTTCTCTGTATTCTGAGTGCCAAATCTGTCACTGATGACAGTGATTACATGGATAAATCTGTAATGAAATGCAAGGGGACTGGAGCTATATCCATTACAAAGTGGCTGTTGCAAATAAACTTCCCACCCCTTTCCAAGTGTGTCTCATAATGGAGGAAAGTGAAGGTCTGAGCAATATTCCATTCCCCCACCATGCCCTTCAACAAAATAATGGATTTTTGTGAAAGTAGTCAACTCCAGCTGACTACTGAGCTATACATGAGAAAAAAAAATGGGGGGGGCAGGGGAGGTGGGATAAAAAATTATATATTTGAATGGCCAGCTTGAATTTCCTTTAATTATATTTGTTCTTCTTGACCTGAGCAACATGCCTTTGAATTTCACAGGTGTAGAAAGAAGTCAGTCAATCAATCATTGTAGAAAGGAGCAGTCAGTCATTGCTAGCACCAGATCTGTCTTCAAAGCCTGCTGTTATAAAGCAGAAGCCATTTTCCTGTCTACTGAAAGTAGATATGGTTTCTTATCCTAGGTCAATGAATATAATAACAGCAAATTATTTCTTCCTGTAGCAGAGATCAAGAAGGAATGCAAAATTGTCTCTCAAGTTCATTCTTTGCTACTTCCAGCCTCTGTCTTTCTTGCCTCAAGGTATATGAAAGTTACAGTCAGAAATGAAAGGGAGAACAGAGCATTTGTGAGATTCTCCCACTCAATGAAAGGAATTCTCTTCATCAGTTTGTTTGCACTGAAGAAATTATAGAGGCCAGGCTTTTATGAAACCCCTAATCCTAGCATGAAACCTCCAAATATGAAGCCAGTTCTACTAAAAGGATGATGGTATATGAGAGGATTTGTGGGCTCATGATTTGCTGCCATTGTATAAAACATTAAAAAAAAAATGTTATCGTAGGGCTTGAGAAGTACACGATTGAGAAGTACAAGAAACTAAAAGGTGTTGACCAGCAGCCTGTTGATTCTTCTTCTTATTTATGCAGTATAGAAGATTTCCAAGTGAGAGTTGGAAGTAGGAGGGCTACAGAGATTTGCCAGTTTGTCAAAAAAGACTCCTGGGAACAGATAAATAGATTTGAATTTTATGAATTCTTGCATAGCATAAGGTGCCTTCCAGTAACACTCAGCGATTCAGTGATAAGAAGAAATTGTTTCTTGCTACAAGTTAGGTGAACATTATCCTGTCTTTTAAATTAACTCTCACACTTCTCTAATACCCAGAAAAATAAGATAATATAGTTTAGATAGAAGGGATCCTATAGACTCTTCCCCTGTAAAAATACACAAAAAAGGAAGGGCAGTGACACTAAATTTATTATGAACTGATTCATAATGAGAAAGATTATGCTGTATTTTTTATCACTTAGGAATTGCAGAGTATTAGTGCCCTTAGTAAAGGCCCCTCTAGGCTGACAATTTAACTGCAACACTGCATAATAATTATACAGGCAATATGAAATCTTCAGCAGCTTGTCTACTTTTCACTCTTATCTGCAATCTATTATACTCTGTAGTCTCATAAATGGATATAAAGAAAATGGTTCTGATTTTTTTAAGGCATCACTAAAAATGCTAATTAAGCCTATAATGATGAGCCTGCTGAGGATAGGGCATCAAATGCACAAGCTCAAGGATAAAATGTCATACTGGGCCAGTCTAAGGCCTGTTTGAATTTAGAAAAGGACCGGGGACTTCTTACTTATTGTAGTTTCACTCTGTCTTTGTGGTGTATTTTGCACTGATTTGTGGAAAACTGGAGAAAATATTGTGGAATCTCATTTACAAGTGGGAAGTTTCTCTTTTTGGTGGTGTTCAGAGTAGAACAAGAATTAGTATTTACTGCATTTGTCAATCTTTAAGATATGTCTGTGAAAAGGATTTAAACGAATGAAACTCCCTTTTAAAGTAGCTTTTGTATTCCCAGATATCTTTTTAGGTTAAAAAAATGTTTTCATCCCTTTACTTGTGTGCATGTTAGCACATGCTGCTGGCACTCTTAACTGCTTGCAGTATTCTGAGGGAAGTAAACTTTCACCTTTTTTGCACGTGTGATTGCTGGGGCTTTGCCACACAAATAGCCTGGACTGCAGAAGGAAGAGAGCTGTTTCACAGCTCATGCTCATGCAACAAGTGATGGGCAAACAAGGGATTCACTCCCCGTGCTCAGTGACACGGGAAGTGTTCACTCAGGCTGGTTTTTGCTAGGACTGCAGAGGATGTTCCAGTGTGATTGTGTGAAATTCTGGAATAGTTTGCTGTCTGTGGGTAATTTGTACATTCGATATACAGTAGCCACCATTTAAATGTATAACCTCAGGGTATAGTAACTCTTTGCAGTTTACTGGCACTCACCTCCACAGGGATTTCCTTCTGTACCCTTATCATAAATTGGTTTGAAACAGATGTGTTCATTAATTGGGTCTAATAATGATTACAATACATTCTGTCTTTCTTGCCTGGGATTTTATTCACTGTAAAGTCATTCTTTTACTAAGTGTTCCCCTTGAAGGGTAGCCTTTGTAGGGCTGTATCTTGAAAATAACTGATTTGCTGAAGTCTATCCATTTCAGCACAGGAACAATACAAACTTTGATAGGAGGGATTGGCACGACTGGGTCCAACAGTTTTCAGTATTATTTTGAAGCATAATTAATTTGTTTATTTTTCTCTATGTGTTTAAGCAGTCATTGATATGACATATGAGAGCTTTTAGACGTACATGTTTTTGCTGGAACTGTGGATACTTTTATTTTCAACAGCATCCAAAAGCCTGGTTTGGTCAGAAAATGTTCTCTGAATAGCGTTCACATAATAGCAACTCGGCACTATGTGTATTTATGTGAAAAGACAATCGATGATATTTTAGGCTTATAACAAAATGACTCTTCTTAAGTACATCCTTTTAGAAAAATTGGCTGTATTTATCTTGCTCAAAATCTCAGCCTAAAAGCTTTTATTATTGTTAAGTCAAGCTCTTACACAACTAATGATTAGTAGAAATATTTCTGGAACTTTGTTTTTACTTTATTGCCAGTCATATTTGATTTTAAACATAAATGTTCTCATCTTTGTTTCATCCTTGTTCCTCTTCTCTTCCTTCTCTCTGCTGCTGTCTTTGGTGATTGTGTTGATTTTCACTCATTCCCTAAGTCTTTTCTCTATATACCATTTTCTTCACCCAGATGTTTATGTACTAAAACAGATTGTGTTTTTTTCCTTTTCCCTGGGTAACGCTATGACATCTGTATTTAGTTTTTTGCTGCTGTTGTTGCATTCAAGTGTGTGCTGCCATCTATGGAGTAATCAGAGAAATAAAGCTGGTACAAAAAAAAGATGTTTTATCAGAAGATCATTGAAAACACGATCTAGGTAGTGAAGGAGGTATCATAGAGCAGTTGGCCAGATCTCAAGAAATCCTGTTCCTCTGTAGTCCTAGATCTCACAGCAAGCACGGGTGGAAGTACACCTTTTAGAAAATCAATGGTGTCTAGTAATGAAATTATTCAGTTGATTTCTTTAAATCAGAGTAAGTTTGCTTTTGTTCTTCAATCTGATAACTCATTCCTTTTTCTTTTCCTTCCCCATTACCTCTCACATGTCCTAGTTATTCAGCAGTTTCCAAGACCTGTTTACTATATCTTTCTTAATTTGTTTTCCAAAGCTTAATTTTAATTCCTTATCCTTCCCCAGAATCTTGTTAACTGACTTTATGCCTCTCCTCAATGTTCAGTTTCTGCCTGACAAGGTCCAGGTTTCTCTCCTTTAGATCCCTTCAGAATGCATTACTGAAGATTAGTCCCCATTCTGTCTCTCTTTCATAACATTTTGTTCCTTGATATCTATTTTAGAGTGTACATTTATTGCACACATCTATTCAAGATGGTCTTAAAAGCACTTGGAGAAGTAATTTTCTCTGTACTGGGGTATCCATGCACGCAGAGAAGCTACTGCTTTTCTCTTGATGCTGTTCATGTGCTTTCAGCTTGCAGATTTTTGACTAAGGATTCTAGCATCTCACAACCTTGAATGGGGTTAGGTGTACGAATTCCTGGCAATCAGACTTCTATTCATTTCAGCAAGATGTGGCAAATAACATCTCTTTAGGTCTTTCCTCAGCAAAACAGTGTTGGAGTGGGTGTATATTTAAACACTACTTCTTAAATGCTTTCTTATAACACAAGGTATTAGAATCAAAAGGAAAAGTTTAACCTATGTGGATAAAGCATTCTTAAAAATATCTTCTGACATTTTCTTCTTATTGCTGGACTCAAAAATTGATCTTATTTTCCAGCATCAAAACAAAATGAAGGAAAAAAATCGATGCTGAAGATTGATCAATGTTTTTCAAAACTGACTTAATAAGATAAAAATCAATGCAGCTGTATTATTTGCCATTCCTTCATCACCAGGAACATTCAAACATGGTAATATTTGATTCTTAAGTTAAATGTGAAAATATTTCAGTTACCTCCTACAGAGGAAGAAAAAAAATATAAGGAGGGATTTATTTAGTGAAAGTTCAGTTTTCTTTTTAAACCTAGTTTTGGAAATTTGAGTTCTGCAGAAACTGAAAACAGTTTGATATTTTAAGTGACAGTATATAATTATTCCTTTAATCACACAGATTTAAATAGAACAAATTATTACTTGTATTTGCAAATTGCGAGCTCTGATCCTCCCTTCCTCCTGCAAAAATGAGTTCCATCTTGCTCGGTTGAGAGATCTAGACTCAAAAAATTGGAGATAAGCTTGGGAACTGAATTTCCCTCATGGCAGGTTCACAGTGCTTTGAATTTAGAGCTTTACTGTACAAATGCATCAACTGATTAACCTTTTTTGCCAAAAATGAGTGGGTTATTTGTAATTTGTTTATTTGTTTTTCCCAACATTCATTTCCCTTTTCTACTTCCACTATCCCCAATAATATTAAGATCCCTTATTGACTTATTTAAAGAAAAGCCTTAGAAACTGACTTCTTATACATTATTGAACCAATCCCTAAAACATAAGTTTGGCCTGGTATTTTAAAGGATTTTTTAAAACAAATTATTTGCATTTCAATATTCCAGTTCACCTGCTGCCTTGGGTTTAGTTCTTTGGACTCCCTGCTTGGAATTTTTCTTAACAACTGAGTGCTATAAAATGTTTTCTTAGGGAAGAAAATCATTGTCCTCACATAATCACTGGGACTGGGATTTTCTGGAAGTACCAGACACTGAAAGACTCCTGATAAAATCCTAGATATTGGTGAGCCTCTGGTACTGGCATCTTTTGTTTTAAAGATTTATTTCATGAGCACAGGAAGACAGCTTTCTGCATAAATTTCTACTGAATTAATTCCCTATCTGCAAGCTGGGCCAGAATGTCATAAAATAGGAAATGCAAACCTGATCGTAGGTAGACACAGACTTTAAGAATGTGGAATTTAAACAGGTTCTCTGTGGGGCCAGCTACTTTCTCATCTGCTTTTCATATTCCTTTGCTGATTGATTAATATGGTGAGTTTTCTCCTCTCTTCCAGTAGCTCTGAGCAGCAGTATGTACATTCATTGGGATCAGACAGTCCCACCCCTTCATCTCTCGTTCATCATCAGCTTCATTATCGACAATATTCGTAATCACATAACAAGAGAGCTTGTTCTTGTAGTTCTCCCTTTCCTCCCCCCTCCTTGCTGTGAGAGAGAAGTGGCATGACATTTTGCATAGCTAAAAGCTTCTCAAGCCTGAATTTGTTACACCTCTGAATTTGGCAGGCAAGCATTCACAACCACTACCCATGAACATGGCTCATCACCACGTGAAGCTGGACACCCTGAGAAGACAGATAATATTGGATTGGTTTTCTTGTTGCTCTGCAAACAATCAAATAGGCTTAAGCTATGCAATCTGATATTCCCTAATTGACAGCTTTTCCAAGGTTCATTTGTTAACTGAGAGCATGACATGTATTGAAGTTGTTTCTTCATAATGCATTTGGCATTAACTGGAGAAGCTGTTGAATGCCTCAGACATCAATGTCTCAGCAATAAGATATTTCACCTACAGTTTTGACTTTCTAACTAGTGACTTTGTATTTGCAAGAGCATGTGAAATGAGCATAGGATGAGACAGGGCAGGAGAATAAAGCTTAAATGCGTTCTCCTAAGAAAATTTGTGAGATTGTTTTTGCTGCTTGGGACATTTAGCTGAGTTTTATGGTTTAACTGTTCTTCATTTCTTTTGGTATAAAACCTTGGTTTCTTGCTTAACAAAGTATTCACTGACTAGTCATAGGGCTTCAGAGCCCTTTTATTTTGATGAAAGGTATATTCATAAATAGGCATATCTGATTTTATTTACAGTGATGAAGAGTTTGTGTGTAAAAGATGTGCTCAAGAGTTTTGCTTGTCTGCATTCACAAGAGAATAAAATAAAATACAAAAAAAACTCTATTTCAAAGAATCTTAAGCTTCTCCTACAAGCCCAGGCTTATCTGAAGGAATAAATTATCTGTGTAGGAGAGACCAGAAGATGATTTCTTCACTGATCTTGTCACTACGTTTCTTTTGCTGCTTTCTTGTAGATGGTTTTCATAAACACTTTCCTAGTTTCTTAGAACACAGATTGTGCCAGAACTGTAACACTCAGCACCTTTCCATTCTGTTAACAATTTCTACTATCTACTCTTCCTTGTAACTGTTCATAGGATGTTCACACAGGATCTGTAAGTGCTAATTAAGAGATTTATCATGAAAACATAATCATTAATAGCTGTTACTTCTGCATCCCATGAATATTTTAGTTAATACATAAATTTATCTTGAATGTAAAAAAAAGTTTCAATTTCTGTTTTTTCATTACTTAGTGTAAGCAGGTTACTCTAAATACTTGGATTAATTTCTCTAGCAACTAGTTAAGTTTCTGCATGTATTCCTCCTTCTGGGAATAGTACATGCCTGGAGAAATACATGAAATTTTATAGATGACAAAGTAATTGAGGCGCTTCAGTGGTGCTTTGACTAGCACTGTTTATTAAGTGAAACACAGCTGTTTAGATGAGGAAAAAAATGGGTGAATGGGTCAAGATGCTTTCATTTCATGGGAATAAAGAACCTAGCTTTGACAGAAGGGCCTGTTCAAATAATGCCAGGGAAGAATGAGCCAAGCTAGATTCTGCTTAGAAAAGCCTAGAAACAAGCTTTTGAAAGCCCTAAGGTCTGGAACCTAAGCATACATCTCTCCTCCCCCTGTAAACATCAACGTCCTGACTTCCTGCTGCAACTAAATATTTCAGAGCCCTTGGTGAACATTCTGGACCTGTCTCCAAGTACCTCCTCTTTTGTTTGCAAGGTCTGTGACCAAATGCCATTTGGGTGCCTGGCGAGCACTGACTCCAGAAACACTTCTGTCTTGCAGGGCAAGCACAAGCTGCACGTGGACACAGGACTGGAGGGCTCCTGGTGTGGGCTCATCCCCATCGGGAACCCCTGCGAGAGTGTGACCACGACAGGCCTTAAGTGGAACCTCAGTAAGTGAGATGCCTCTGGGACGGTGGGTTTGGTGTGGTCCTGACCCTACATTTACAGCAGTGATGAAGGGCCTTGCAAGTTTGGAGGTGAAGCATGGCATGGAATCCCTGCCAGGCCATTTTTTTTTCTGAAATGAAGGGGTTTTTACAAAAACAAAGCAAAAGAAATATGTTTAAACCTGAGATATCACAGGCAAAGACACATTTTCCATTTGGGAGTCATTGTGCTCTTCAAACAGAACATTTGTTGAGGTCATGATACATTATCATCTTGATACATTGCCCTCCAGGGAGAAGAAGCCACGAGTGTCTAAACTCCTGCTTATAAGCCATAAAGTTACCACAGACAAATAATAATGTGATACAGATTATTAAAGCTACCTCACTTCACCCAAACTGCTTCATGTGTATTGTCTGTTTCTCAACCCTGAATGAATAGATCCTTTTTCTTACTTGAAAGTAGAAAAAAGAGTCCGTTTGATTAAGAACCAGGGACATTTATCTGTAGAGAAAGGAGGTTTTATGACACAAAAAAAGTTGAAACAACCTTCATCCTCCTGCCTCTTCCTCCCACACTGAGTCATTTGGGATGTATTTACACAGCAAAGTAATGGGATATTTTCAATGAAGATTCATTGAAACTTAAGTGGGAGCAAAGCAGTAATTGAGAGGCTCTAGTCTCAGTCTGACTGACATGTCCAGGCTTTAGAGCCATTCCATGCAGGAAGGGCATGCTGTTCTCACAGTCTGCAGTGCAGTGCCTTCACTGGCTGAGAACTGATGTGAGTGACCCACTGTGCCATCCTGCAGAACATCTGCTGGTTCCACTGAGAGCTTAAGGTGGTGGTAGGCATTAGTAGCTCTCTAATGACAAAAGATATAAATAGGGCATTAGTTTTGGATTGTGGGAGAAATGCCAGATGAGGAGTTGTCTGGCTAGCAATATTTCTGTCCTTTTAAACTGGATTGGAAGAGCTGAATGTATTGCATAAGAGACACTCCCTTATTTTGAAAAAGAGTCAGATATTTTCATTTGTACATATAAATTCAGTTGACATATAACATACTGAATTTTCATCTGCTCATCTCCTGCTGTCCAGCAACTTCTGTGACCCATTGGACTGAGGTAGTAATTTCTCAGAAAACATTCTGTCCTTCGGAATAAGGTACAAGAAGCTCAAACCAGCCTCATGTTGATGAAGTAAGCCTCTTTGAATCCTGTGTTGTATTGCAAAAGGCTATTCTGTGAATCAAAATGAAGCAATGAAGTTGCAGCCTTTTCTTCTGATTTTTATTAGTTGAAAAGCCATTTTTCAGATAAAACAGAATTTTTTCAGTTTAATTCCATAAATTTCATCAGATTTACAAGGTCCATCAACTTTAAGGATGGTCTGTCTGCTCTGTTTCTTTATTACTACTAAGTTATTATTGCCTGATCTGCTAAACCTAAAGAGAGAGGGATTGCAAGTCAGCTGTGCCAGCTGGAGGAGGATGCAGGGGGGAGATGAAATGGCAGCAAATATTTTTTCTCTATAGGGCTGGGTTAAGATGACAGTTTCTTAAGTGTTGGTTGTAACAAGACATGGACCTATGTGGATTTTTAATACGCTTAGTTTAATATTTTATTTTTTTTTCTGGGGGACAAAAAAGTATTTATGTGACTTTTTCCTGCTTCTTTCATCTTAGCATGACACCATCATCTCTGCTTCTCCCTACCCTTTTTGCTGTTATTTTCCAGGAGGAAAGAGAGCAGACCATTAGTGTTTTTCTTAGTGATGTATATATATCACATCCTGTTACAGGCTGTTTTCTGTCTTGATATTCATGTTGCCCCCAGGTTGTAGTTCTTTCATTTATTTCTTCATATTAATCACAGATATATCTGTAAAACCAAAAATTGATCTGATCTTCCTTGAAGAAGCTCAGTCTGAGACATCAAGGTCATTACAACCTGAAACTCCTCTCTTGCCCAAGTGACTTGAGCTAACCTTTTCACTCATCCAAATGCAGAATAACCTTTGATTAAGATTATTGTTCAGACTCTGATTAAAAAATTAAAGTACAGTTACATTCCCCAAAAGGGGAACCAATATCTCCAAAACAGCATGTGGTTGGTTGTGGCTTGATTCGACATTTTCCCTAATAAATCATACCTACGTTCTGATGATTAAAGTTTGATATTAACTTCCATTGTGTTAATGCACTTTTATGCTGCCCCTAGTTCTGCACTTACTTCAAAAAATATTAATCCTCCTGTAAATTGGGACAGAGAAGCAAAGGATCAGCTGGGAAGAAATAGCATAATAATAGATACTGAAGTGTGATACGGATGTCAGCCTTGCTGCTGATGGCAGCAATGGCAGAGCTTTGCCTGTTGCTTCATTAACAGCAGTCTGAGCACACACCTTTGTAAACCTCAGTGTAAATATACTGTAAACCTCAGTCAATAATTTTTTTTTTGTGGTTATAAGTTAATTTTCATGTGTAAATCATAAAAGAAATGGAATTTTTATGCCGAACATGATATGAAAGGCCTATTCCTCCAGTTTGTTATGGAATTAAATTGGATGTGACCTTACAAGTTGGGTTTTAAAAAGTAATTTTTGAGCCCTCAGAATATTTAGGTATCTGGGCAGTAAACTAATTTCAGAATTTTAGTTCAAACAGTGATGCATTAGGTGGTAGGGGAGCCCTCATTTTTGCAAACAGTAATTTCAAACAAATCAAAATTCAAATAACACTGCTGTACAAGACAGAGCTGGCTTTGCATCAAGCTTTTTGATGTTTAACACCAATTTCTGCCTGAGCATATCTAGATTACTCTGCCAATTAAAATTTGTAAAACCTTCAAGAGGTAGTCAAACATTATCTGTGTCCAGTGTGCAGGTGCTGTCATACCTCATAGGTTCTGAATAGAAAAAGATAAGAATAAATACCTAGGACAGAAGCTGTATTGAGGTTAAGAGCAAGGTACCAAAGTTCCCATTTCAACAGTTGAACTAGATAAAACTGAAATCTGGAAGTTATTCTGCTAGCAGAGAAACAATGATGACTTTTAATATTACAGAATCCAGTATTTTTTGTATGTTTGTTTGAGAATGAAGCATGTATGCATGTTTTTATGCATGCTTATCTTTGTTATTTGCTAGCACTTGTCACAAACAGAATTTTCATTTATTTTAGTTCTCATCTTATGAGTGAAAGAACTTGGAGAAGAAAGTGGAAAATTGATTAGAGAAAATATTTTTATCCATACCTGCTATTGTGTAGCACATACTCAGAACACATTATAAACATATTCATTCCATTCCCAAAGGGATACAGATCTTTTCTCTATTAAAATCTGATTTACAGCACAGGAATCAGATAATGCTTCATCTGATTTGACTCACCTGGCTGCTTGCTGATAACAGCTCTTATATCTAATAAATAAATAACAAAAAATCCAATAATGCCAGAATTACCCAGCATTCTTCATTAGGTCCTCAGTGGTGCTTTCATGGAAGGTAAATAAGAATGAAGGTAGAAATCAGCTGCACTGCTCATCAAAGAGAGGTTGGAGGGTAATGGAAGGCATTTTTAGGAAATGCTTCCTTTTCTGTGATGTTACTTTAGAAAATAATCTTGCCAAATAATTTATTCTTCATCCCTATGGCCTTCTAGATATGCTGTATGTCATGCCTCTACTGAAAATGCCAGCATATATATGCATGTATGTGTGTGTGTATATATATATATATCTATCTCTCTCTCCTTACATATATATATATATATATATATATATATATATATATGTAAGTTCTGTGTGTATGGGATTGTGCTTTCCAGATAATTTTCATGCCAATTTGCCTTCTTTAGGCAGGAAGTTAAATTGCTGTAAAATGCTGCCATTTGAAAGAGTGCCACTGTCATTTCACTTCAAAAGGCAATAGCAATAATAACGGGAGCAAGACCTTTCTCTAACTGTAGCAACAGAGCATCCACTGACTACTAATGTCACAGGTAGATGAGCAGGATCCCAAACCTTTTGGTGCTGTTTACATTGTTAGTAAAATTGAAATGTTTGCACTGTTTTACTTCACTGAGGTTTTATTGATGTAGCATTGTGAATGGAATAAAAAGTTTACAAAAGCAGTTGTGATTTGTATTTCAGGAGAACTCGACAGTCTAAAAGTTGAAAGAAAATTTGTAACTTTTTTTTTTTAAAAAAAAAGAGAGTCAGAGACTGTTCTGGGAAAGGTTGTAAATTAAAATGGACAGGTATCTGTACTAGTGAGGCTGTTTGTATAAGCACTTTCTAACCTGTTTCATAACTGAAATAGTTTATATCACACATTTTGCTACCCCAGTTCTGACTGAGGCAAACTAAGTGGCACTTCTGGGAATAGCTTTGTTTTCAGTGGCGGAGTAAATAGCTTCACAGCTGGATTCCCATTCTCCTCTGCTTTCCGCTCTTTCCCTCCCTTCTCTTGTGCTTTACTGGCAGAAGATATATTATCACTGATGTATTTTCTCACTTATCCATTGCAGCTCTAAGACTCTGGGTAGGGGTGGAGTGGACAGAAATGGTGTTGCTGATCCCAAAGCTTTGACCTTTGGCAAGCTGTTTGCCCGCAGGAGTGCTGCTGTCGGCCTTCCAGGGTCATATCATTTGTTACAAGGCATGGCCTGCTGAAGTACTTTTCCAATGAGGCAGCTGTTCTGATGGTGGCAGCCTGGCATCCCACTGGCTTACTGCAAGTCAGCAAAAACAACGAGGGCCTTGCTTAGCATTGCAGAAAATCTTTTTGAACCACAAAGACCATTTGGTGTACATTAAATGACTGATGAACACGGTGCTCAGTTGTGCTGGGCCTCTTGCATTTTTTGCTGAACAGCAGCTTGAAAACTCAGTCAGACTTCATGAAAAGGCTTGAAATGGGGATACACATTCAGTTCATTTCCACATATTTCAGTTTGGAAATGTTTGGAATTAGTGGGAGAGAAAATCAGATCCAGCTCCTCTTTGGAGAGATGGCAGGGTCCCTGGCATTAAGCTTGGAAAGGCTGCTTTAAGAAGATAAACAGGTATGCTTTTCTAGATCACATTTCTGGGGCAACATTACTACTGCTGCTGACTCCTCTTAGAAAAAGATTTGTGTGAGTACCTCAGTTCTGAACCAGCTCAAACCACTTCCAGAGGTAAGTTTAGCTCAGCTGGAAAGCCATCTTTAATGGGATATAGAGAATGTATATATGATCCTTCCATGTAATTGCTAGAAAGGAGTAGACTCGAGCACAACTATACACAAAGTAGATGACTCTCCAAAACCTGAGTAATACCATCCTCAAGTAAACTGAAGACATTTAGAATGTCCTGAGTTGGAATATACCCATCAGGATCATCAAATCCAACTCCTGGCCCTTCACAGGACAACCCAAAGAATCACACTGTGTGCCTGAGAGTGTTGTCCAAGTAATTTTTGAGCTGTATGATCCTGGAAAAAGTGTCTCTTCATCTTTCTTGTAGGTTTCTACTGGCAGGCTGTAATTAGGTCCCTCTGGATGGCATCCCATCATTCAGCTGTGTCCACTGCACCACTCAGTACATTTGCTGAGAGTGCACTCTATCCCTTTGTCTGTGTCATTAACAATGACATGAAATAGCACATGTTCCAATATGGATCCCTGAGTGACATCACTTGTCACAGATCACAATGTCCTTTGGGACTCTGAGTCACTGACCACCACCCTCTGGATGTGACTGTCCAACCAATTCCTTATCCACCTACTAGTTTACCTATCCAGTTTTGACTTTTTATAGAAGTCCAGATAAATGACATCTGCAGCTTTGACCACTTCCCTGAGGATCCTTCTCCACTGATGTTGTCACCCCTTCATAGAAGGCCACTGGGCTGTTCAGGCAGGACTTGCCCTTGGTGGAGCCATGCTGGCTGTATCAAATCACCTCCCTGTCCTCCATGTGCCTCAGCACAGCTTCTAGGGGGATCTGTTCCATGGTCTTCCCAAGGCACGGAGGTGAGACTGACAGATCAGTAGTACCCAGGGTCCTTCTTTCTACACATTTTAAAGGCAGGTACGATGTTTCCCTTTTTTCAGACACTTGGGACTTCACCTGACTGCCAGGACTTTTCAAATATCATGGAGACTGGCTTGTCAGCTACATCAGCCAATTCTCTCAGGACTCTGGGATGTATCTCTTCAGGTCCTATAGATTTATGAACATTCAGGTTCCTTAGATGGTCATGAATCAGGTCTTTACTTGTAGTGGGAAGCACATTGCTCCCCCAGTCCCCATCCTGCTGTCCATCCACTCGAGGTGTGGGAAGAGAGGCTGACACAAAGACTGAGGCAAAAGAGCTGCTGTGTACCTCAGTCTTCTTCTCATCCATTGTAACCAGTGTCCCACCACTGTTTATGTGGGTTGGGTGCACCTTCTTTGACCTCCCTTTTCTGGCTAACATACCCATGGAAGCCCTTTCTGTTATTCCTTGCATCCCTTGTCAGCCTCAATTTTACCTTGGCCTTCCTCAGCTATATTTCATCTCTGTACTCTTCCCAGGTTTCCTGTCCTTGTTTCCACTTTCTGTATACTTGCTTTTTTCCCTTTCATTTGACCAGCAGTTCCCTACTCAGCTGTGCCCATCTCTCATTTTCCCTGCCTGATTTCTTGCTCCTGGGGATTGCCGGCTCTTGTGCTCTATAGAAGACTTCCTTGAAGATCTGCCAGCTCTGCTCTGCTTCCCTGTCCCTGAGGGCAGTTTCACAAGAGATCCCACTGACTATCTCTCTGAAGAGCTAGAATTTTTCTTTCCTTAAGTTCAGAGCCTAACTTGACTCTCCTCCTGTACAGCTCAGGACTGCAAACTCCACTTGTACGTGGTCACTGCAGCCCAGGCTGTCTCCAATCTCAATGTCTCCAGTTATCTCACTTCACTTCCCCCAACCAGAACATTTATGTATATGCAGCCACATTGTTGTGGCACATTGCAACTATGGAAACTGATTTTATTATTAATATAGAGAGGAGAGGGTTGTCAAGAGAGGAAAATGCTGTTCTTTCCCTTGCATCCCCTGTTACTTCAGTCCTTGCTTCTGCTAATGGAAATGCAACCCAGAGGTATGAAGAAATAGGTGCTCTGCTTCAACCCAGCATTGCTGCAGATAATCCTCATCACTGGTGCCCATAGATTGGTGAAAGAACAAAAAGTCACATGAAAATCAAAAGCAACCTGTTGCTACTGAAGGATGTCCATTGTAGAGTGAAAATACCTTTCTGAGCAAGAGGGAGATCTGCAGAGAGCCAGAAAGCTACAATTTAGATTGGTGGGGGTCCAAATTAACTCTGTGGATTTCAGCACTGACTGAATTTTCAGTGGCAAGTGCGGGACCTGAATTTGTCCAAGAAAGAGATCTCATCGTTTTTACTGAGGACACTTAACCCTAAAAGCATTCTCATCAGTCAAGCTGTCCACATGGATACTGGGAAATCATCTTTTTCAGACAGCAGCGGAGTCAAAGCCGGAACATAATGGTATACTTCAATAAAAGTCAGTGAAAAAATTGGCCAGGGTACAAATGCCCATTTGTCATATCCCTTGCAAATATACTTTAATTGTTTTCATTCTTAAATGCCCAGAACCAGCCATAATAAATGTAAATGTCACGCTGCCTGGAGATTTCCAAAAACAAGAAAGCTCTCTGAGGCATGTGTTGAGTTACTGCCAGTTCCCGATGTCTCTGCAGAACCACAAAAGGGCAAGGACCAGTAGGAGGACAAATCCATCACATCTGGCTAGAGTATTCTGGAATTAAAAAATGAAATGTGTTTTTC
This sequence comes from Parus major, assembly GCF_001522545.3. Taxonomy (NCBI): domain Eukaryota; kingdom Metazoa; phylum Chordata; class Aves; order Passeriformes; family Paridae; genus Parus; species Parus major. Next base: position 50,830,835 of record NC_031769.1, read on the forward strand.
TGTGATGACTCAGTTAATTAATGTGTGCTATTTACATTTTTGGGGAGTTGTTCAAGTAGGTAAGCATTGCCACTAAGCATAGACTCCCCCTTTGCAATTTGTTTGTAGACCTTTTAGTTCTGTTTACATTTTTAGTACATACTACTGTATGTGATTGATCTCCTCTTCACAAAAATATGACACTGAAGGAAATTATTTTCTCTGCAGTGATCTATTCCTGTACCCTAATGGCAAATACTCCTGACTATCTGCTTTACAGTGTCTCAATTCTTCATTCACTGTTCTCTTAGTAAACATTTTGCATGTTGTGTCTGAGGGAGCACTTCTCTCTCCCAGTTTTTGGCTCTAGATGTTTGTGGAAAAGGTGTTTATTTTCCTGCTGTTATATCAAGTTCCATAGAGGATGAAGGTCTGGTGGATGTCATACTGACTTTTGTTGTGTGTTGTAAAAACTTATATTTTGGCTGTAAGTTGTTTATGGTATCCTGATATGTAATTAATAAGCCATTAACAACTGACTGTAGTGAGCATGCTCTGGAACTATTAATTTTAGACATGCATACCAATTACACATCACTAAGCAAAGCTGTTGTTTTCAGGTGAGTTGGGAAATACAAATTTTAGACAGATGATTCTCTGTCTTGCTGTAGAAGCAGCTGTGACTTCTTTGGGGCAGTAAATTCACATTGCAGAGGGGAGTCAAAAGCCAAGTCAGGGGGAAGAAAAAAGAGAAAGTGGCAGAATGGCAATGTGAGATTGCATTCAGGATTAGAAACATGTTTTGGAGAAAAGGCAGATAACATCAAAATAGGTGAAGATATGAACAGAGAGACTGAGAAAATGAGAATGGAGGTGTTTTAAGTAGACTGTTGACATCTTCCTTTTTGAAACACTGAGTTGAGACTGGAACTGCTTTCTTGTTATTTCTCTGCTGTTTGTAATCTGTCACATTTTCCACTGCAGCCCAGGCATTATAGCCTACTTCTACTGTCAGTAAACTGGTAAGCTCAAGTGATGCAGGCCTGTCCCTAGAATCTGCCCAGGTATTGAAACAACAGCAAAAGATGGCATTAGACATTTGATTTGAAAACAATTTGCACTCCTATGGATATAAATTCAAGACTGAAACTAAGGAAACCCAGAAACAGAGAAATAAAATTGATTAGTGTTTGGATGCAATGGTATTTACAGACTTGAGACACCAGCATCATTCAGTGTCCCAGGTGTATTCTCTAGGAATGAATCTGCAGTCACAGTTGACAGTGCAGAAATGTACAACCTCAACCTTTCCCACTGCAGGAATGGGGATACCTATGAGGAATAAGGTGAAATACTCCTGATTTTCTTGTGGTTCAGACATCTGATTGTCTGGAGTGTTTACTCTGTGCAGGTACTTTATGTACTTGCAAGTTAGCTATTCATTTCTCTCAGCAGTGAAGCTGAGTTTTCAGCACCCTAACATTCCTGAGAGCTCTGCCTTGGTTCTGTAAAGCACAGGACATTCCAAAATGAAAGCTGTAGTATCATCTTTAAGGTACTACATAAGATGTTCATATGGCTGTGTCATTGGGGTCTTGAAGAGTGCCAATAGTATTATCAATTCTATCATAATGAGCAACACAAACTCTTGAGGAATTCAGCATGCATGCATTCAATGCAGTTTATATGCTAAATAAGGCATAAAAGCGCTATGATTAATTAGGACTCAGAGGGTGTCAGTTAAGAGAATACTATTTGCCAAAATGAATCTGGCTTGCTTGGTTAATGGGACTGTGTAATTAAAGGATAAAAGCTAAAGAACCTGTGTTAAAATTGCACAGGCAAACATTAATTCTGGCATCCCCTTGCTCTCAAGTCCATGACTTTGCAGCCTTAGCATTTTTTAAGAGCTGTCTTCTGTGTGTATTATTTACAGGTGAATGTGTGTTCATATGACATCGACAGGTAAAGCGTATGTAGCATGTCCCATTGTATCAATGGAAGTTTAGGTCAGCATGTGGCAGCAGAGTTTCCTGTTATTTACATTTTAAAGCTTTTCCTTGTATTTAATATGAAATTAAAAAAAATAAATCTTTCAAAAATTCCAAATATTTTTAGTGTATTTTAAGTAGTAATACATGTCATAAACCAAACAGCAAATCCAAATAAATGGAGGTGGAATGAATGTCAAGAGATCCTACAATCTGTATAGCTTTTGTATGGCATCACTCCTTGAAAACCTGAAAAAAGGCTCCTCTTTTATGAGCTTTCAGCTCAACTTTGGGGATTCCTTTATAACATCATCTTAAGAAATTCTGTTCCAAATTTTTTTTCCTTTCTGTATTCTGCAGATACAGTATATGATAAATATATTCTCATGCTGTTAAGCATTATAACACAGCATTTATAATCTAATTGCCAATAAGAAATCCCAGAATTGTACGTTTAGGTTTCCCAAGCGTAGGACATAACTATAATTTACCCAGGCACCAGCAATACCACTGTATCACTGCTGATTGGCAGGCCACTTAATGATGCTGTTTATAAGGCAATTTTCTAATCAGCTGCATGAACACTCATCAGGAGCTTGCTTCTTGATTTAAAGCAGAATTGGAGGATAACGTTTGTTTGGCTTATAAAAACAAACTGGGGGGAGGAAAAAGAAAATTACAGAGAGAAATAACACAAATATAAAAAGCTTTGATTTCTTTAATCTGGATTATGCTTTCAAAAGTTCAATAAAGGATTAACAGCTGTGGCATGAATGAATGAATCAGCATTCATCAGGCTATTTCTTTTGTGCATTTTAAAACTGGATGATGATAGCTTAAATATTAACATTCTTGTTTTTAACAGGTGCTACATTTCCAATCGTTGCTTAATAATAATAATTATGTGATATAGTAGATATTCTGTTGGGTCTAGTCAGTTGAAACTGAGGCACAGTTAGTTTTCACATTTATTTCCCATTTATTTTCCACTTGAAGATTAATTAATTATTCCATGCTTTCTTCCTATCTATTTAATTCTTTTGTTCCATAATAGAATAGCTTTAATTTTAAAAATGTGGTCTAAATCACATGTAAGCTGGGTCAAATGTGTCTGGCATGGAAACAATTCATTATATCATTTAAGAGATTTTAATAAAATGTGCTTCATTTGACCTGAAAAATTTATGAATAGTTTTGACCAGCACAAATAAAGAATGTTTTCTAAATTTAACCCCAAGTAATCATTGTAAAACCCTTGTAAACATACCTTGTAAACACATTTCTGTAGGATGTATATCCAGTATATATTGAAAAATTCATGTTTTATGAAAATATTAGCACTTATACCAAGCTTGTGGAATTAATGGGAGAATTGCACACTGACTTTAATATTAATATTTTAATCTGGAGGTGCCTCTGTCCCTTCCTTACTAGAGTTACTTAAACCCTGAATTCATCAGAAGATTTAGGCATTCATGCATTTTTACACTCGTTACTAGTTCCATTGAATATAAAGGGATTATTCAGAGGGTAGAGTTAAATGTGTAGAAGTACTTCAAGTCAGACTCTGAAGTGGAAGTTCAAAAATGTCTGAAATGGCTTTTCTGTATGTAAAGTAAGGTGGTACTGACTTTAATCTCAATTTCCAGGGTTAGCTGCCTGGGCTTGTACTTATTCTAATCTCTCTTCTCACTCACCAACTCTATAAAGCTCCCCTTTTTAGTTCTGCACATTTTTTATGCATTGCTGGTTGACTGTAGTAATTTACATGAATTCCTCTTGATTTTACTGTTGAATGCCTGGGCAAAGCATGAAGACATGGTAAGACAAATGACTTTGAAATATTTCTCACATCTGGTTTCTTTACCTGTGATTCAGCAGCTATGGTTTCCTACCAGTACAGCTATCAGGTCCATGTATCAAGTGATTTTTTCTTATGAGAATTTTAGAGAAAACGGTTTCTGGATACCTACCAGAATCTTTAAACAATCATCAACTTTTCATAAATAGCCAAAAATGTTAGAATATGGTACATGTCTGCATATTTGTAAAAGAACAAAACACTCTGGATTAAATAAATCAACCACAGAGGATATGAGATTTTTTTTTATATTTTTTTTTTGCTATGATACACATTTTCCACACTTTCATGTCTCTCTCTGCCATATGTGAAGCAAGATTTTCAACTTACATTAAAACCATGTATGCAGCCAATACAAGGCACTTGCTAGGGAACAGGGAATGCTTTCCACATCATATTATGGGCTAGAATGTGTGAAATACTATAACATAAATCTTTTTGTACTAGAATAATTTAACATTGTTCCTCTTTTTTTAAATTTTTTTATTTTTTTATTTTTATTTTGAAATACGAAGTGTAGCTGTGTTTACCTTTTAACATTCCAAAAGCCTGCAAACTCCTCCTTTGGTAAGTGCAAATCAACAAATGCTGGCAACACCCTAAAAGACATCTTTCTGTTGTGAGCTTCTGCAGAGATTTATACTGCTCATTTGCAGCATACAGTAGGAAGGTTGGTTGGTTATTCAGAGCTTGTGTGTGCCACTTTGTTTTTGCTGCTGCCTTTTGTTAGCCTGTGTGTTTATGTTAGCATAGTTCTGGGCCATTTAAGACTTGTCTTGGATTTTTGAGAGCTCTGCTGCTGGCAATTAATTTTACATCCCAAATCTCTCTAGAAAACATTGTTGTCAGTGAATTTGTAAATTAGCTTGTGTTCTTTTTAATACCATAATTACTTTAGTGTCCCAGCTAACATAATCTCAAAAGAATTTTACTAACTGGTGTGAGATTCAGTCTTTCTAGTTTATGCCATTCTCTAACTTACCAGAGTAATGATTCCCTAGATGTTTGTCAGTCTGGGTTTTGTACCCACGCTTCCTGAGTTTCTCTGCCAATTTTGGGTTCTCTCTTCTCTCATGACAGTTTCAACAAATTCTTTAAAAGTTATAAATAATGAATACGGTCTTTTTTAAAAAAACAACAAACCCTCAAACAAACAAAAAAAATCAACCCAAAAAACTTGTATTGTTGTCATGGCACAGCACCACTTGCTGACTCAGTGGGTAGCACACTAGGCTGGGCATCCAGCAGTGTGGTTGGAATACATCATTATCTCTCAGTAGTACACTGCCTCACTTGTCCTACTGCTTATCTTGTTAACTCTTTGGGACAGGAACTGAACAGTGCCCTCTGTCCTTCCTGCAGTCACTTACTACAGGGATAACCATAATTAATTGTAAATGGGGGATGACTTCTGGAGTTACAGTTGAGAGGTATTACTACGGAGTTGTTCCTGATTTTAAATAAATGTATATTCTGTGAATGTAAGAGACTGCATCTGCATTATTATCTTCAGAAATGGTACTGTGGAAAAAGAAAATCATTGTTTAACATACAGTGCCATCTACAGAGCAGGCTATGCAACCTGCATTTCTTACATAATATGGGGGGGGAGTTCCTTTGGGTTGTTTTTGTTGGTTTTATTTTCATTTTTTTGCCACAGTCCTGTTGGCACTAATGGCTAGAGAGTGTATGAGAAGGTTTTGTCAGATGCTGGCAGCATTGGAGGATGAGGATGAGAATGGTTTGTGCTCTCATCTGTTTTGACCGTAATCGGCAATGTCCATGAGCCAGGCTTCAGCAACAACAGCAACTCTTAACTTTCTCTTAGAAGCCTATATTGTTGGGGGATTTTTTTGTCTTTTTTAAAATGCAACTGTTTCTAGAAATGCTGCATTTGCAGCCAACCTCCCTAGCAATCACATGACCTACCAAAGCAGTCTGGCAGGCAGGCAGAGGTGGAAAAAGGAGGAAAGGGATCAGAGAGGAAAAAGCCCATCTGTGATCATGTTATGTGAATGTGAAGTATATTAAGGCACCTTGTCAACTGTCCTCTCTGTTTAGAGTCAGTTTAAATGTGGGGATGAAGGGCAGTGGGTCTTCCCATATTGTTACCTAAGCACATGCCGTAGAGAAAACTATTAAGCAGTGGTTGTGTGTTTGCATGGTTCACTTGTTGAAATGACAGTGCAAGGAGAGTTGGATTAAATCCCCAAAATCTTTAGAATTATCTTCAGATAAATGTTAATTTTGATGCAGAAAGCAGGATTTCTGTTTAAAGACAGAAGAGGTGAAAGAACACCAAAGTATTACACTTTCCACTCTCAGGAATCCATTATTTATGTAACATAGAAAATTAAGTTATTGTGGTCACTGCAGAGCAAACTGTTGTCTGTCCTCTCCTGGCTTTTGAACACAACAAGTTATCTGATCTTCAACCTGTTACTAGCTCAGGACCCAATGTTTGCCATCTTCAGATTAGTGGGCTTGAAAAACAGAAATAGCAAGGGAGGGCTAAGAATGAATTCTGACATCCAGGGCAGAGACGAAACTGTGGCAGATGATCTTGCACAGCTGAAGAGGGAGAAGAAAAAAGAAAAGGGTCTTTATTTTCTCCTATAGTTACATGTGAAATTCAGTGAATTTAAAGTAGCAGCAGAGATGTACTGGGAGTCTGAGTGTCTGAGACAGCTGACGTTGCACGTTAAATTGAGTTTATGAGACTAGTCTGCCATTTGTCACCTGCACTGTCACAGTCAGCACATGTGACTGTGTAGGTGAGTGGGGGTGTGTGTAAATAATAATTTCCCTTTTTTAATATACATTAAAACTGAAAAGCGACAGAAATATGAGTTAGCTGAAAAGCGACAGAAATATGAGTTAGCAGAGTGCTACAAAATGTGAAGTTAATTATGTAGTAGTTATCCTCCACATTTCCATCTTTAAAGTGGTTTTGAACTGCTTAAGTGCAGCAGTTACTGCAGTCTGTGATTAGATAAACGGATGCAAATAGTAATTGTAACTGATAAATGATTGATGATGGCTTTATATGTTTATCATTATATACTGTTGTAAACACTTTTTACTCAGTGAGGATGGAGTCTGGAGGAAAATTGATGATGTATGAAATATGGATTCAAACTGTAGGGCTTTTAAGAGTATAGAGGGCCAATATTGTAGGGCCAATATAGAGTTGTTACCTGAGGAACTGGTGAACTCTGCCATTGGTATCATCAGGTTAGGCACCAAACATCTTCCAGCTGACCTCTAGAGCCTGGATACAAGTGCAGCTGGGAAGGTGAGTTTGCAGGAGAGAGCCTAAAAGTAGAGATGGGGAGGCTGAGCACTGTTGAATGATGGCTTTTGGTGGGGAAGGCCTCCTGATCCACCACTCAAAAGGAGCGGAGGTGCCATTTCTCTTCATTTTTCTATTGTTTCTCATGGCTTGTGCCTTCTTTCACAACTTTGCAGTGTCCTGTCTCCTGTGGATCTATGAGATATTTGTGATGTGTTATTTGCCAGCCACAAAGTGACTGTGTTACACCCACGTTGTAGGAGCCATTTGGGGCAGAGCAGGTATGTTTGAATCACTGAAGTTTATGGGAACAAGGAGACACATATGCATGTCTCCAGAAAAACATGGTGGAATAAGAGGTTTGTGCAGTGTTAGTGGTGCTATAATTCTATTTGGTTTGTCACCTGCCATTTGCTAATTATTAATCACAGTAACAACATTTGTTACATTAATTGAAAGGGAATTTTATTGCAGCAGCTTGAATTTAATATCAGCTCTTTGTGTATCATACAATACAAAAGTAACCTGTGGTAATTAAATTAAAGGCTAAATCTTCATTCTACATAAATTATTCTATTCACTGAGAAAAAAAAAATGAGCAGGATATTACCAAAGAAAAGGCCTAGATCATTAGAATCCTCTACTCCCTGCTCTGTGTTCATTTCACTGGCAGTGCTGAAATCTGTCTGTTACTTTTCCTGTGGTGTTGTAGAACTAACAATGAGCTTACCATCTTTTCTGTCATGTGCCTGCCCTTGGGCTTGTACAAAAGAAGGGAATTAGGTTGTGTTTTGTTGACCTTTTCGATGCAAGGGAAATGGTAGTCCTGTTTCCTTACACATCAAATGCTGCCAGGCTGTTGTCTGTGTTAACCTTTGTGGAGCACCCTGATGTGATCGTTACCCTAGCGCCAGGACACAGATGTCAGAGAGAATTGAGAAGGGATAAATTGGAAGTGCCATGCAAAACAGCTCAGCTAAAGGAATTTTTCTCCTGCACTGAAGAAAAGGTATTCTGAATGTGTTTAAGTGCTTAGCTGGTCTGTGGGTCCTGTAATTTGCTTAGCCAAACAGAACTTCAAAACAGATGGTTTCTAAATTTGGGGAAAATAACCATTACAGTATTTTTTTTTCCCTGTGCAGTCTGCAGTTATACTTTAGTACTGAAATTATTTGAAAATTAAACAGGAAAATAAAATTTGGATCTTTCCCAGCTGAATACTAATTTCAGGAACATACAGTTTTTAGTATGTATTAGGTTTTTGTCTGCACATTTAGCCTAAGATTTGTTTATGCCCTGATTTAATGCCTTTTGCTGCTTACCTGCATGAACACTACCAAATCAGTCAGTTGGAGTCACCAGAGTATTTAGCTCCCAACTGCATTTGCTCATAAAAGGAGGAATGACAAGTTTCCTCCTTTGCAGAGGAGGGAGTGGAGAAACAGAAGGAAGTAATTTATCGTACTTACATAGCACCTGCCACCGGCCACCTCTACAGACACTTTACCAATAGTGAGTGCACTGCCTTGTGTGGAAAGAATTTCTTTGTGAGAAACTGCTTCATTCCCAATCTCTTGATTGAGGAAACTGAGGTGCATTTTTCTCATCCAAAAGTGTAAGTGAAGCTAATCAGAAGGTAGGAATCTGAATATCCTGGGCTTTGGGATTATTTTCTTATCATGATAGAAATAAAGGAATTAATTTTTTTATATATAGGGGGTTTATATATATATATATGTGTGTGTGTGTGTGTAATATTGTTGCACATGGTAAATATTTTCAAAGTGTATCTAAGAAAATTATATTTAGGAACTCTGCCTTTCTCTTAGACTATGTGATCAGCTGTTGGTCATTTTGTACATGTCCATCCCTGAACATAAAGAGAGTGTCTAGGTATAAAACTGGAGCTGAAATTTGTTCTCTGAAAAGCCAAGCATAGTGTTTGTTCTCCAACAGTACTTCAACCATTAGTTGTCAGGGTGAGAGCACCTGCATATTCTCAGGTAGCCTTTGAGATAACTCATTACCCAGGAACAGGAATTACCTTGGGTTGGTGATTCCTAGAGGGAAATTTAGGTCCATGACTCATTTGATTCAAGTCTTTGCTCTTTCAAGGAGGCATGTGTGGTGCCCAGCCACACTCCACTGCACAAGGCTCAGCTGGGCTGTGGAAAGTGCTGCCACAGAATACTGTGCACCACAGCAAACACAGTGGTGCAGTCTCCCCTTCACCCTAAGCTACAGGTTTTTGAGGAAGGGTGTGCTGAGGAAAGTACTGCTCCATATTTCCTGGTCTTTTAAGTTCTTTCCTGAACACCTCTTACAGACCATTGCCTGAGGGTCCTGTGTCAAGTGCCCCCTACCAAGATAAATCCTTGGAATGACAGGAGTGGCTGCTTTTGTACTCTTTTGTCCTGCAGAGTCCTACTGAAAGCACAAAACTCTTCTTCAGTTTGGGCTTCTCTCTGAGCTGTTTTGTCCTCTACCCAGATTAGGGACTTAGCTTTTAAACTGAAATTATCCTTTCTTAGACAAGGAACTAGAATTACATGCCCTTCTTCAGAGAGCATTCCCTTGTACAATGTACATTCCCCTTGTACAATGTACCACCTGTACTGTGGCTACAATATGTGTTTATCTGTGCCAAAAACATTTAACCTGGAACATGTTTTTTACCATCTCTAGGCTATTTCTGCTAGTGCAGCTGTAAAATACAGCCTTTGATTGCTTGCTAAATTGTCAAACTCGGTTGGCGATTGAGAGTCTGCCTTGGCATTTTAGTGGGCTTCAGCTACAAAGGTTTCAGAGTAGGACTTTTCTCCTTTACTTGAAAACCTGCTTTCTCATTGGGGCTGCTAAAGGTGGTATTATAGATCTGCAGGCACCAGTGGATGTGGGTTTATGGGCTTGAAGTGTGGAGACTCAAGCAGAGAACAAGATGACTTCCCTGCATCCACTCTCCTGAATTTTCAGACTTTTTAACAAAGAGAAGTGTTTGGGTTCCTTTGGTTGGTTGTTTTGTTTGGTTGGGCTTTTTTTAAACTGGTGCAGTTGTTGATTCCCTGCCAGAGGCTTGTAAGTAAATACACGTCACAGAGTACGAAGCTATGAGAGTGCTTAAGGTCTCGAGCTGTAAGAGCAGTAGTTTATGTAACTGAAAGCAATTATCTACTGCTTTCTCATTAAATGCTCTTGTTAAGCCATGGTTGCTGACCATAAGTGCATTCATAGCATCTCACTCAACAGGTGGAAACTCCTCACTGCTTTCCTTAAGCCCTCTTTGAGAAAGAATTAAATGAGTTTTAATTCTCTTCAAATTCATCCCGTTTGTATCTTCTCTGATGTATATAATCTCTGCTGGCTCAAAGGGAATGCTTTTGGGCAGAATATAGCCATGAACTCGGTTTTTCACTAGCCCATGTTGCTTTTAGAGTAGTAGTTTTTATGTGAATCAGTTTTAGGACTGAAACTGCAGTTTGGATGTTCCATCAATACCTTCTTGGCAAGTTGCATCACTGACTTGAAAGGTAAAACTACAGTATAATAGCCACTTGATGGTACTTTCCAAAGACTGTAATGTCTCTTTCTTTAGCTTCAGATACAGTAGCAGCTGGCAGGAGCATAAGGCTCCAGAATTCTTACCGCTGCCATTACAACTTTGTGGCTTTTATGTTACTACATAACATTTATGTACAGGGTAATGGGAAAGGAAGGTGACTGAAACATATTTGTACATTTTACTAACAATATCCAGTATTGACAGGTTGCATTTTATTCCGAAGGAAATGCCACTTTTTGGGGGGTGTCATCTGATGTCCTAATTTGCAGCTTAATTGGTCATTGTGATTGTTAACCTGTTGCGTTATAACCAAAATTCCAAGATCCTGTTTGTCTTGAACTTCCTTGTTATGAGTTTACATCTAAATCTGTAGAATATTTCAACTTCAGATTTAGAAAGGTAATTGAATTATGCTATATGAAGCAAAGTGTGTCATTTTTTACATCTTTCCAAAAGAGCCTGTTTTTTTAGCACATTGTCTCCAAGGAATGTCAGGTGGATGATATCCTTCACATTGATAAATTAAACCATCACCATGCAAAAGAGAACCTTCTCTCTTCAGTCTGATTTTTCATTCAGATGCTTTGACTAAAGCATTAGTGAGCTAATGTAGAAATTAATTGAAGTAATATCCAGGAAAGGGTTGCGAATTTTTCCCATATGCAGAAGAGAACTATTATGGATATTAGTTTCGCTTTTTTTTCCCCCCCTTCAGTCAGGAATGTGTGCAGTCTATTGTCTACAAGAAAAGACAAAAAGAAAAAGGAAAAGAAACACAGGTGGTCTCTTGTGGATGGAAGCTTATGCATATATATGAAACATGGGAATTAAGAGTAGTGGATTCAGATTATAAAGGTGATTTAATTATATAATAATCTGAGTAATATACTTTAAAGTAATTAATTTAAAATTTTTTACATTAATTTTGAAGTAGGTTATACTTTTTTTTACATTAGTTTTGAAGTAGGTTATACATTTTCTTTTTTTTTCTGTTTGCAACACCTAATTCTGGCAGAAAGCTTATTTGCCAAAACTAAGCCCCTGAGGGTAAATACATAGTCACAGAATCATAGAATCATTAAGGCTGGAAAAGAGGTCCAGGATCATCAAGTCCAGCCTTTGACTGAATGCCACCATGCCCACTCAACTGTATCACAAAGGGCCACATCTGCTAATTTTTTTAAGACTTCCAGGGATGGTGATTCTACCACAAATCCCAGGTGAGAAGTAGAGTGGTGACTGACCTTGAACACATCCAGTCTCTAGTCCAAAAGTGATGCTTCTGATGTAATTGCCTTTTTGTAGTGTTTTTTCAAGTTGCATGAATAACACCATTCTCATCACATATTTGCTTGTTCTTTATGCTTCTGTAGCCTAAATTACTCTGTCTTGCCACCATTTAGGTACAATCTTATCTTGGAAGAGAAATGGCCCGTGACTTGAAAGTTACAAAACAAACATGAATGGTTCAGTCTCATGAACCCCTTAGAGAAAGTTAGGAGATCCTTTGTGGGAAATAAAAGCAGTGCTCTGCTCAGCGGGATAGTGAAAGGTCTTGGATTTCAGGAATCAAGTTGCTCCTGTTGTAAAATTGGTATGTAATGAGTGACCTGAAAAAAGTGATTTTTCCCATGTGATGAATTGGAAAGAAATTGATGGGAAGAGATGATGCGGAAGTTCCTGCCTCCTAATCAGTGGTTCAGCTAACATACTGTACTAGCATGAAATTTCCAAACTGCTGATTGTATTGCTTCAGAAAATGAAAAACCATCCCATCTCTTGAAAATGCAGTGTTTTGTCTTGGAAAGAAAAATGCATTAAATTATGGTATTTAGTATTTTAGACCTTCTGCTTTGTTGTATCAAGGTTCACTAGATCTAGTAGAGGCTGATTCAAACATGTAGCTTTTGCCATAGCCTGCAGATGACATTTTAGTCTCCACTGTCACTAATCTGGCTCAATCACAGTGATAATTACATGGACACTCCAGAGACTCAGAGGCAAAGCAAAACAGATTCTGCTCTACAGAGAATTTGCTTCTTGAACAACCAAATGCAAGAAATCAAATCCTCCTGATGCAGGTTGTCTGATACTATCGGATGACATATTGTATCAAAGCAAACTTAATTATTAGTAGAATTGTATTGCCTTGCATGTTTTAGTTTTGGAACACATACATATTTATTATTCCATCTGCTCCTGAAAGACTTGGCAATTGGTTATTGCAATTAGATAATTACTAAATATATTCTGTCCTTCTGGAATTTAAATGGAATGCAGACTTGGGAGCCAGCAGGGAATACTCAACAAAACCGAACTGTGCTAAATTGAAAACTGATGATAAGGTACCACTTTCTGCAGTGCATAATTTCACTTTGGAGCACACTGGGATGAGGTGGCGTTGTTCAGAGGTTCAGAATTTGTTCAGAACTGGTTGTGTGTTCCTTCAAAGTGAGTGCCTGGGCAGCAGCAGGTAATCCTGTCTCACTGCCTTGTGCCTTGGCTGCATGTAACATAATAACAAGCAACGTGCAACATCCACAACAGACGAAAACCATCGTGAATGTTCCTGATGGGAGAATGCTGGAAGAAACAGTGGATGATTTATTTGAGTAACGGAACTGTAAAAATGGAGTACATGCAAACACATTTTAGAAGTTTTGTGTTTCCATGATTGCAGTCGATCTTTAGAGGTTAGAACAGTATTTCCCTGGGGAAATACTCTAGCTATGTCAGAACTGCCTAGATTATGTGGCAGGGAGGTGTTGTTGTTACCTTTGAATTTGTTTGGGAAGTTAATAAAATTACAAGCGAAGGAAAGAGGCTTCTGGTGAGATCAGTGTGCCTAATCCCATAACTACTCCTAGTTGTGGTTTAAGGTTTATCTCTCAAACCAACTGTATGGAATGTTACCAGCTCTCGGTTGGCTGTGTAATTTTAAACTCTAAAAGAATACACGCATGTGCAAACATAGGTGCAGTGAAATGTTGCCTATTAAAAATTGAACTCATAAAAACCTGTCCTAAAAGTAAAAGACTATCAGCATCTTCTTTTATAGAGGAAAATCAATTTAAAAAGAAACAACTCTGAATATAATTAAACATCGTAACTCTGGTTTATATGTGCTTAATAGGTACAATAATACCTTCTGTATCTCACAGGAGCCTTTTGAAGTTTAATTAATTAGCATTTAGAAAAGCACACAGAAATTCTAGGATGAGAATAAACTTCCAAGTACATTGTATCACTGGTGCTGTTTCATGCATAGTTTTGGAAAAAAAAAAACAACAAACTAATAATTCAGAGATCCAGAATGTGTGTTAGCATACCATCTTAATTTTACATTCACATAAAATTAGTTTGTTCTTGTTTTCATAAGATTTTCTGACTCCTAGAATCAACATTTAAGGTTATTGTTTGCCTAAAACTCAAGACATGTATTTAAAATAAGTTTTAATGGTAAGTAAATACCAGGTCTTTCCTTAACCTTGTTTGTTTTACTTTCCTTCAGAAGTAGGAGTCATAAATCAGAAGTGCTTAAGAAACTTACAGCCAAGCTCAGTGACAGCATTAACATAAATTCACACTATGCAGTAGAGTGGTATTCAGGGCAGCCTAAGTAGTGGGAAGATTGTTAAAGGTCTTGTGATAGGTCTCAGTAGTTTGTATTTCCTCATAATAGAATGTTGTTTTTCAAGGGGAAGTATTGCAGGAAAAATGAGCAAACCATTTCACAGCCTTAGTATTCAGCAGGAATGGAGATTGGGGAGCAAGAGAGGTACCCATAAAGGTTGGTATCACAGCTGGTTCATTAGCTGTTTTAACGATGAACTGTTAATCAGTTCTGAAATCAGACCACATCCTCAGTTAACTGGAGAATCTAAAACACTTATCACTGTATGTGAGGGAGAGGGGCAGAGATGTCAGACAGGATGGCTGAGTAGTAGCCAAGTACATTTTCATTTATGTTGCATAGATGTCAATTTTATCTTGGGTTCACATTTGTGACAAAATATTTTTAAACCCAGGAAATCCTTTTTAAGTTATCTAATTCTACATACTTTTTTCCTTGTTATAGCTACATAAAAAAAGGCAGTATCTGGATTAGGTTGTGTTGAAGGTTATTTTTTCAGAAATAAAGTCAGCCTGACATTTTTGTTCCGCTTTGGCTTTAAACTGACATCTTTACCTTTTAATCTGGTTTTGTTATGATTTGCCACTGTACACACAGTTTCATGTATACATATTCAAAGGTAACTAGTTTCTTTAGTTAATGATACTGACAATTAATTTGTATCACAAGCCTACAGTCTGAGGCAGAAGGAAGGAATTATTGCCAGAATTAGCCAACTGAAAGCTTGGAAATTTCTGGGTGGTTTTGTCACTTGAGAGAAAGCTCTGATAATTATGAGTTATGGAGGATCCTTCAGTTTGAAGTAGTACTTTCTTCAACACTGGGTTTTTCCCATACATCTCACAGAGTTATAAAGTGGGATAGACAGACTTCATTATGTACAAAACATTTAGCAGCATAAACAATCATAAAATTCTGCAATCTTTATGATCTAATGTCAACACGAGTATCTGTTGTCATGAGTGTCCACTGCCTGTATTCTGGATAGTTATTCCAATATTCTCTCTGGACTTGACCTCGTAAGAAAAAGACCTTTCTATTATACTCCAATAAAGTTTTCAATTATGTTTTAGATTAGAAATATCTTAGTCTAACAGATGGGGAACTGACCTAGGAATCACTAGACAGGCATTTTCTCAGGTTTTGCTGGGTTACTCAGGACAATTCCAAGCATACTTCTCTGTGCTTCATTTTCTCTAGTTCAGAAACAGAAGTGATGCCACTGACCATCCTTTAAGTGCTATGAGATCTATTGGGAAATGTTTCTTTACAAAAGCTGATGGTGCCGCTGTTACTCCCACCTGGGTCACTGGATGTGCTGTGTTCCTGTGGCAGAAGGCTGCACTCTCTGCTGGTTTGTTTCTTTTCCCAACATCTCATTGTCTCTGTTCCTCGGATTGGTCGTTTTTTTTCAGGGCTGGGACAATTGTGTAGGTTTTATTTGCACAGTGCCCAGCATAATTAAGTCTGAAAGCAATGACAGCTATTGCATTGGTAATTAAAACCGAATTTGGTAAGCTGATGGGATGGTTAGGTTAATAGCTTGTAACAGGGTGGTTATTATGTTAATAGCCTGTAAATCCCTCCCACGCAGAACTGGATCACTCTAAACTTGTTGGGGTTTTGTAGTTACAACATTTTGATATTGCAGGTTTTCTTACTAGGTAGAATGGCAATTGCTGATTTTTAAGCAAGTTGGAATATTGTTAGAGAAAACACAATGGCTGTGGATCAGTTTCTGAAGTATAATGACTCCATTGGTTTCACAAAGCTGGTCTTAGGTATTTTTTTCTGTGTCTTGCTTCTTTGAGCAAGCTTCTTTGCCTTTTGAAGTGAAACTCTTTAAGACCTCGTAATCAAACAACAGCTAACTTGCTCTTTATTTAAACTGCAGTGTTTGCATGGGCTGTGCTTCCAATTCCAATATATTATTTAAATTCTGTGGGGGGAAAAAGAAATTGCCACTGAATATTTTAAGTTGTAGTTCGGGCTGTGGGCATAAAGGAAAGGGTGCTTCTGTTCACTGTGTTTACACAAGTATTTATATAATGACTTTAAAATGCCTCAGTTCTCATCCGATTTAAGAGTAGTGCTCCCAAAAGGCTTGTACAAGCTCTAGGGATTGGGACTTTGGGTATGCATTTTTAAAAGGGAGGATATTAAGCCCATGGGGTCTGCAGACAGTAAAACTGAACAGACCATCAGTCTCCAAAGCCTAATAGCTACTCCTCTAGCCCTCAGCCAGCTCTGCACCTACAGGGGCTGGGCACTCCTAACCCAGCCCTGCATTTCCAGGGAGTCACAGTGCTTGGCACTGCCCCAGCCCCTTCTCTGTGGCAGCACTCACCCTGAGCACAGCCTGAGACATTTGGAAGAGGCATCCAAGCAGAGCTGCTGAATGGGCAGAAGATTTACCTCTCTCTGGTCTCTGCTGCTATTCCCTGAATCTTTGAAATTCCTGCGACACACAAAGGTTTTTCTGAGCTGAAATGACCTATAAATATATCAGACAAAGATATGTTGTCCTATGCCAGTCAAAAGGATAAAGACATACTATCCTTACTAAGAATAATTGGAGAGGTGCCACTGAGGAGCCAATTTAGAGAAATTATTGCAGTGAGATTGATACCACATAACTGATATTTGGTATGGGCAGATTTATGGATGTGGCTGTTACAATCCTATTAAATACTTAACTGAAGCACTTAGCACTGTCACTTTTTTTTGCACACTCATGCCATGGTAACTTGAGCTTTGTATTTTTTATTCTTTATGTGACTTCCTGCATTGCAGAAGGGCATCTATAGAACTCCCATCATCTCCTTTTGAAGTCATCATAGGCAGATTGCATTGACATGGTCTTCATACAGGATCAAGAACCTTTTTCTTGTCCTGCCTTTGGCAGTACTTCCCCCCTCCATCTGGACAGATCTGCTGGTTTATTTTTTCCTCACTTCATGACAGAAACATGCTGCATATCTAATATATTGTGCTCAGAAAAGCCGAATTTGCTTTTTTAATACAAGCTCTTATCTCTTACCAAGCACAGATCTGCAAATACTGTATTATGTCCCCTACAGCTATTCTCTGTTTAGAGATTCTTCATCATGTGTTGGACAGATGGCACAATCAGTGGGTTGTATCAGAGCATTAGAAAAAGAAATTCTTTCTCGCTGCTTCTACCTAGACTGTTTTGAATTCAGTGAGATGCAACAGCTGTAACACAATCTTTCAATGACAACTCTGAATGTGGTGGGGAGGGTATAGTTTCATTTGAAAGTCAAAAAATATGTAGGAAACATGTCATTTAAAAGAAACATAAGGGGCTTTAACAGAGCTATGAAGGTTGCAAGGTTAAGAACCTGACTTTTCACAGTTGTTTACTCTCTCAGCTGTCTCACATCACAGGTGGATCTCCATTTGCAGCTGCTTATACAAATAATACAGCTCTGTTTTTCCTTCTGTCAAATACTTCTTAAGGCTGCTCTGTCATTTGTTATTTAATAAGGTATCTGGTACTTGCAAAAGTCCTGCCAAAGCATCAAAGATGTTTGTATTCTTAGTGAGCACAATAGAAAATGTAGCATTAATAGTCAACATGTTTATTTAGAGAACAGCCCTAAGCTTCTGTATTGGGCATCTGTTGTGCCTGACCATTATCAATTTTGCAGGCATGAAATTTGGTGTTAGTATCAAAGAACCTGAAATGTTTGATAACTGTTAAATGGTATTTAAAAAAATTAAAAGAAAAAAACAACTTGTAATTTAGTCTTCATCCTAAAAGGCTGTAGTAATCTTTTCCTTGAAAGCTTTATCCCTCCCATCCCTGTCATTTTTGCCCCCAAAAGAAGTGGTCCTAGTGCAGCTCCTGTCTGAGGTCCCAGCTGCTCTCAAGGAAGAAATGCAGTCAGCAAAAGAAGCAGTGATAAGCTTCCAATATGCATAGAGTAAGGAGTGCAGTTTTGGCAAAAGGCTTGGAGGAAAGATAAAGATCACTGCAGGCAAGGAACTGTACTGGAGATAAGGTTAGCTGAAGGTGGGAGACAGGAGGCACTGGGGAGCTCCTGCCTTTGTCTGCCAGGTGAGTGGTCCTGGAAGGCCCCTGAGTGCTGCTTGTATTCAGCCCACTCCTGGGGAGAAAGCCTGACATGACATGCTTTGAAGGAGCATCCTGTTCTTTTGTGTCTCCATTTTGTAGGGAGGAGATACATCTTCTGTCTTACTTGTGTCATTAACCACTTCCACAGAATCATTGAATCATTTAGGTTGGAAAAGGCCTTCTAGATCATGGAGTCCAACCATTACCCTCCCACTGACAAGTCCACCACTAAACCATGTCCCTAAGCACTAGACCTAAATGACTTTTAATTCTAAATCTCAACTGCTGCACTTAATCTTTTTATATAAATACCAGTCATATTTCAACTCTAAGAACTTTTTTATGGCTTCTTACTTCATATCTGTTCAACATCTGTGTTCCCTGGTTATATCACTACAACCAAACTGTTCATGTAATGCTACTTTAGGTGCTATTATGCCTTAGAACTGCAGCTCTTAAATCTAATCCTATGTCCCAGCCCAGGTAGACTTGAACTTGAGAAAGTGCTCTAAGGTGTTCTCAGCTAATATGGGGAATTACATGAGGATAACTGTATTAGTTGAAATCCATATTCTATTCAAAACTGAATTATTTTTGTCATATTAGCAAGTTGTAGGGGAAAAAAAAAAAAGGAAGTTTTTAATTTAATCTTTTTTGCAAGGGGGAAGATGAGAGTACGGACTAGAAAAAGACATTCTTCCCTGGTGTTGTTGCAATATTCAGTTTCCTGTCTGGCACTGTGTGGGAGGCAGTTTGGGTTGTAGGACAGACTTGATATTTCTGCTAAACGATCAGCAGCTAAATGATTATGCTGATATTTAATTGTCACCTTTTATGTTCAATAGTTTAGCAAGTCACTGTGACTGATGAGGTGTCTGTTGCATTGGGTAGCATTTACTTTGTCTCACTCTCTGCTCTTCTTCTAAGCTGTCTTCATAACTGTGATGTCTATAGAGGGGAGCAAGGAAAAGAAAAGGCTTGTGCAGCTGTGGCTGCATCCTGACAACTGCAGAAGGGCCTTCCAGAGGTTCTTGACACATGTTTTGACAGAAGTGTTCATCAACCTGTGTAGTGCTGTGGTGTTCTTTGGAGCCAATGCACAGCTTAATGAGAGATGGGACTTCAAGTCACCATGAGAAATATCAGCCAGCAGCTTGACAATTCACTGTCCTGTTTCTACCCATACTATTATAATTTTCCCAAGTAATTACTATTGCCCTCCTGGGCAGTTGGTTAACTCTCTGTAAAATTCTGCTACATCAGAAGCAGGGGAACTTGCCCTTTTCCAACATGTTCAGCAACACTGACACGGTTTTTGTTGGTCTGTGCATTTTATCGTAATTCTTTCCTTATGACAACATGAAGCAGTGAACAGCTGGCCAGCTGCAGAAGTGCTTGTGCAACCAGAGAAGGTTAGGAAAAAGGAGAGCAGGGAGTCTGGCTGAGAATTAGCTGACAGCCTTGCTGCAGAATTATGATTAAAATGTTTTGTTGGAGTTAAATACATGTGCCTGTGAGGGTCAGTAAAACAGCTTGGGCTGCATTCTGTTTGCTTCTCTATTTGTTTAGCATACAATTTCTCTAATGTCACATTTACTGTAATCACTCTCTTTTCATTTGTATATTAATCTGACTTTTAACTCTTCCTTGCATTTCAGATGAGCTCCCAGAGCAACAGCAAAGTTGGGGGTTGATTTAGTTCTTCCTTGGCATAGCACTGATCCCACAATACTTCTTGTGGACTTGTTCTAGTTAGGCAATGTAGTGAACAAGTGCAAATGACATTTCCAATGGAGAAGCCTGTAATTCCTAGTGCAGGAGACACAAAGGGGCTCTCTGGGAACTGAGGTCACTCTTTTAATAAAAAGCCTATCAATACACAGCTCATAAACCATCAGTAGCTGTTTGGATGGATTTAAATCAGCAGCTGTAGTTTATGTTACTCAAAATATTGCCCTGTGTTAAAAGCAGGCTTCTTTTAACAGTATTTTAGACAATTTTATGATATATGTATAATCAGGTGGAATACTATTGCATCCTTGACTTCACAGCAGAGGATTCAGAGATCCATCTATCCATATATACATAATCATTACAAACAATTTTGATGTAGGTATTTCAGACTTGTAACAGTTATTGCATTTCTCTCGAAATATAACTGGGAAAATATGTAGGAAATATAACATTTGCAAGGGGAGAAGGGACAGGGGATTAAGGGACAAAATCGTCTCTCCTCAGTGGTACTCTTAGGAAAATGTAGATACCCATTCAATGATTCATCTTTCCAAACATGATACTTCTGCAGCTAGCAAGTCACAGTTGCTCCTTTTCTGCTCAGAAGATGAGTGGGCAATTTAAAAGTATCATTTACTTGGTTTCCTTCCACTAGTTTAGTTTGAGTCACACCCCCTATATAGTTACAGCCTTAGGGCATTGTAGGTGTTTGCATTTACTCAGATGAATCTCACCCCCATTTCCTCTCCTGGGTGAAGTATTTTTTTTTGCAGAAGAAAAAGTATTTTATGAATTGCCATCGTTGTTATTTCTATGTATGGCCAGAGGATTTTCATTGCAGATGAAAATGTGCATACTTGTAAGTCTATATTTTATTTAGAGATTTTTCCAAGGTCAAACTGTTTCCTTCTCCTGTCCTCAGCAGAATTTGAAATTGGCTGCTTGGGGAATGGCTGCCATCTCACACACCTGATGAACTCTAAAGATGACCATTACTGGGCCGAAAAACACTTTCTTAATGTTTTCTTAGTGCAAATTGTTTATTTTCTAAAGTGTTTTATTAATAATTGGTGCAACTCAAAAAACTGGAAAATTAGTTTTCCTGTGGAATTTCATGCTAGCCAAGATACAGCACTTGCTTTTCTGGCTTTTTACTGCCTGTAAATCAGATCATTTAATGAAGAGACTTTTTAATAAATTTTAAAGATTGCTCTTGCAAAAGACAAAAATATCCAACAAGATAATGCAAACTTTATTCCTCTGAATTTTTTATATTTGTTATAGAACAGAAGGTCAATTAATTTCTCAAGCTTAATAGCAGCCCTGCATAGACTCCCCTCTGTTCCAAGCTCAGTGCTGTTCGTCATTCTGAATAGTTATTAAAGCTGCCAATCTTCGTAAAATCCACTTCTGAATTCAGATTTGTACATTGAAATATGTGATAAAAGTTGAAAATATAATTATATAATTTGCATGAAAAGTGTGGAGGAGACCAACCCTTGTTTTTCCCAACTTTTTTAAAATTCTTTTTCTTCTTTACTATGAATAGCTGCTGCAGTGCAATTTTTCTTTTATTTTGGGTAGGTTCTTTTAGTTTGTTTGTTTTAATCCAGGGCAAAATGAGAGAGAGCACTAGAACAGGGAATTAAGAATTAATTTAGCAATCTGACTGTTACACTTTTCTCATTTTCAGCTTTGCTGGAAAATAATGAATGCCATTTGGTGCCCGGCTCCACTGCATTAGGGAGGTGAGGAACGGTCCTCAAAGTTACTTTAAAGGGAGTAATTTTTCCCCCTTCCCTGACACTCAGTCTCTCTAGCAACTTTATTATTTAAAGAACAAAAGCTGTTATTAGGCATCATATCCTGGATAATATCAAGTTTTTCTATTTCTGAACTACCAATACTACTGATAGTGTCAGCTCCTCTTCCTCCTGAGACCAACCTTTTCTCAATCACGTTTTGGAAAGACCCACTGCTATTAACTGGAGTCTTTTGGGGATATTTTTAAAGGGATGACAGGAACATACATGACTCCTGTTGTATTCCATGCTTTGGCACATCCTCAAGGTCCTCAGGAGCCTTGGAAATTTTAGGGTTAGTCATTTTCCATAGTTATAGTTTCAACTTTCTGAGGTTTCTTGGGCCAAAAAGAATCCTTACTTTACTTAGATAATATGATGATCCTGTTTTCTGGTCAGGATTTGTAGATGTCACTGTATTCTTCAACATGTAAATTTTTTTCTCTTTTAATTACATGATATCTTGGAAATTTCCTGTTCTTACATGCCTGTTTGACAAATCTTTCCTTAAAACTTCAAGATTCTAGTCCTAAATTAAAATGTAATGTTGTTCCCTAAACCTGTCCTTTGACTAAATCTAATTTCTTGAGCATGTCCACTTCCTTGGAGGAAGTAGAAAAAATGCACTCTGTATGTCTCCATTTGAATGGCAGTAAATACAAAAAGGAAGTTTAATATCTGGAGGTTAATTAATGATGTTATGTGTAGCAATCATTTGACAGACCCTAACTTGCTGAATCAGCCAGTTTTCCAAATACAACATTCTGGACAAATTTCTTGTTGTTTTCCCTTAACACAGAAGTTTGGTTCTGATTTAATTTAGCCTCCAGGACATCAAACTTTGAAGTGCCAAAGTCTCTATTTCTGCTACTGTTTTCATATTCCACATATTCTTATGATGGCTTGATGCCACCTAGTCTGGCTCTTCAGCCCTGTTCTTTGTACATTTGCTTTCCTATTTCTCCTGTGAGTACCAGAGTACTCTAGGAAGCCTTGAACAAATAAAAGAGGCATTTTTTTTCAAGAAGTATTACTGAACAACTTTTTCAGTTGTAATAACAATGGCCCATAGCTGAGGACACAACACATAATATCATGGGATACCTATGCACTCTACAAACAGTTCCATTCCTGCAAACTGAATGAAAACTGTTTGTGTGAAATACATCTTTCTCAGTTTAAAAGTAGCTGATGTTCTGCATGAGCTTCTACAGTATGTTAAACCTCAGTCAGAGTGCACTGAGCAATAAAACTGATGCAAACCCTAAAAGTCTTAAGGAAGCAGGGCAGCTTTGCTGGCCATATGCTGCAGATAGGAGACAGGTGAGTCAAGACTTGCTAATGTACAGACTTCAGTATGAACATTGCTGGATGTGAAAAGTGACTTTGAAACATGCAGTTCACAAAGTAAATATTTCCTCAGACAAGGAGGTTGGATAAGCTTACAGAGTCACACATATTTACAAGGAGTACATGAGCTGTGGGCTACAGAGGTTACTGTATTTTGCTTTGCTTTGCTTTAGCTGATATAAATCATGAATGGCTCGCTTCACCTCAGTAGGATATCTTTGGGTTTATGTTGTAACCACTAGAAGCCAGGATGAGCTTGACATTGATTTTATGCACCCTTGAGGAAGAGGCAGTGTTTAAACTGCAACACCTCAGGAGCATCTGTGCTGACTGTATATCCCTGCATGCCTGACACAGGGGGATGTATGATGACCCTTCCCTTCTCTAGAGGGGAAGAACGGCATTCTCCTGTTCTATACATCGAGACAAAGTGGAAACCAACATCTTCCTATTTATCCCAGAGCTTGTGACATCTGAATGGGTTACAAGAAAGAGGCTAGGAAGCATCCCTCCCACTCTCCCTCCTTCTTCCCTGGGATATACCTTGGTATTGCAGAGTACAGTTTTCTTACTCTCTCATTAGATGTGTAATCCCTGTCAGCTCCAGGCCTATAGCAACTGTTCTTCAAATCTTGGTGTATAAATATGTAACAATGCTTATGAATTACACCCTTCCTCATGCAGTTAACTAAAAAGATAAATAAATAACAAAAGCAAGAAAACCCTGTTTAAAAGAATCAGCATATCCAAATGCAGTGTAAAATCAAGGCTGGCACTAGAGTGCAATTATCCTGCTTAGTGATCAACTGTACTGCTAAATACATGGTAATCTGAAGGTTTCTGTCATGAAAGAAGAATTAGGACTGACTATTCCAGGATTCATTTTAGGAATTTTATTTTTTTTCCCCTAAGTATTGTTGTCAAAGAACGATTTTTCTACTTTTTCACCTGATTAGTGCAGTGTGAAGATTGCTTAACTGGTATTACTATACATTTTTACAGTAGGAAAGAAGATGCCATGGAAAGTTTTGCTATTTACCTTTTTGTGCTGACTTTTGGCCCTGCTGTATACTTTTGACATTTCTCAGTTGCACATCATTAACAATTTATACTTCATGTCAAGATTTAGATAAGCTAATGACAAGTCAGATAATGTATTTGCTCATTTGCACACACATAAAAATATCTTGGATAAAGAAATACAGCAAACTGCAGAAAAGTTTCTGAATACTTTATGGTTACTTGTGCTTTATTGCTCAGTTGACATCTTGAGAATAAATTGTCTTATTTTGTAGTAGTAGTAAGAAACTTTTCCATAGGCATCTACAATGTATTTTCTCATGGGGAAAAGCTGTGAGGTCTGTATTTTTCAGAGTTTTCTGTTTTAACACACACACAAAAAAAGGCTGATGTTTCGTTCTAGGATCACTTATACATAAGTGGATATTTGCATACATAAAAATGCACATTCTGATCCTAACATTTCTAAGTATAGTGTAGGTATATGTCTTGGTGAGTAAAAAAGTTTAAATGTGCACTTTCATCATGCCATCAGGTAGGCTTTCCATGAGAGGAGACCTGTAGAAATATAAAAATAAAAAAATAAAAAAAAAAGAGAAAACTATTCAAATACCCATTTCCAAAGCATTAAATTTGTATGATACATGCAGTAATTCTTATTTCCCACCTTGTAGAGGAGAACAAAAGTATCTCCCTCATCCTGGAGCAGATTAAGTGTCTCATGTAAGAGTGTGTTCACCACCTAATTGATGGTGGTTCTTCACATGTTATCCAGGTTTCCACACCTTTATGCACATATGCACAAGAACCACCTCCCCATGCCTATCAGTGGGCAGGTGGCCTTGCCAGGCAGGAGTAGTGAGAAACAGCAGCTTTGGTAACCACTCACATGGTTTGGATGTTCTCAGTGTTAGAAAGCAAATTGGTGAAGTTTGACAGGTCGGTAATTCTGTCATAGCTGGCTTTACCTGAGAGAGTTTTATAGCAGGAGTGCACTCTATATTAATAATGTCTAAAGACACAGCTGCCCTTCCGGTGCAAGCAGCATCCCAAGAAAGCATTAATCACGTTTTCTTGAAGGAGCCAAATTGATTTCTTGGGAGAAAAATTTGTCTAGTCCCCAGCCATTTCTGAGTACATCACCAGCTTACGGTGATATGAGCAGCTAATGAACAAAAAATTACTGCCTGTTGAATCACCCAAGACAAAGGGTACAAATACTGCTTTAGGTTTTAGTGTAAGTAACTTCACTTTTACCAAGGTGTAGTGACTCTTCTGTTCTATCACCTTTTTTGTTTGGGGTGTTTTTCTTCTCTTTTCAGTCCTCAGGTTACATGGAAAGTAATGTCATATTTACTATGCTAGGAACAGCTTACATTTATTTATTTTAGGTTTTAATATAATACCTGTTGTAGCAGCCTGTGTAAGCGTTTACAAACAAAGGAAAGCTATTTAATTTTTGTTCACTTTGTTTGTATTTGTACAATTCTCCCCAAGATGTAGCTCAGTTCTGCCTGGCAGGTGAGAAGATGGCCAAAAATGGAGTCCATTAACACAAGCAGAGCCAAAGCTTCATGAGCTATAGATTGAGGGTAGGAGAGAAAAGAATGTGGGAAGCATAAGAGCAACTCAAGTAGTCTGAGGTGAACATGAAGAGTATTGAAAGACCCTTTATTGCAGGAAATATGCTAAGCATTTTGTCATCAAGGACTTGTGTGAAAACCTTCTGTGCATAGTTAGTACCCTACATACCAGGATTAGTTAAGTGGCACACATATGTAGCTCAGGGTCTCTCTATTACTCACCTATCATAAGGATTTGGAGCAGCCTGCTGATTTGGAGCTTCTTGCTTATGTACTTCTGTGTTTTGTTGGAAAAGGAGAGCTTTTCACTGAAGGTTGTCTGCGGGCTTTAGGCATTTACCTGGACTGTGTGCATGGGAATTAAGGCTGGTCAGTTTTACCCAGGCTTCAAATGCAAACAAGGAAGGAGAAATCTTGAGGTTGTCCCATCATGCTGGATTAACACAGAAGGCCCTTAATGTAGATCCTTGCACTTTCCCCTGAGGCTGTGGCCCCTGTGGACCTGATGCAACCTAATGGGAGAGGTGTTTCACTAGTCCCTCATCCTCCTCCACGGGACTTGCTGCCCCATCAGTCTGCTGTCAGAGCAGGACACCTGAACAGTTCCTGATCTGCTGCAAGCCGGGCTAGCTTTAGCAGTTTCAGTCGCTGGGCTGAGCTAACCTGATTTATTTTTGTGTCCAGAGGAAGTAAGGGACAGTCAATTTAAAAGCCTGCTGTGCCAAGCAGGTGAAATGAGCATCTGATTTGGAGACAGGCTTGTACCTGAAAAGAGATGTCTGCCTGCAGTGCTCAGGTCTAAATGTCAGAGTCTGCCACTACTCAAAGTCTGACCAGTTGAATTTTCATTTTGTATTGATTTTTTTTCAGGTTTTGATCAACACAAAATGTTCACATACCAGGTTGAGTTAGCTTAAGTCATTCTCTCTAAAAATCACATCATTTATACCAGACTGCTTTGATTGAGCTCCTGCCTACACATAGGAGACATGCCCCAGGTGAGCTGGTTATTGCAGCCATGATTCACACCAGTCTCATTTAAACTTCACTTATGTTTTGGCTGTCTCTTCGTTTTTCCGCCCCACAGCATCTGCAGGTGAGGTGGCAAGAGCAAATATCAGCTGCTATTTCTTACCATAAGATATTTAGTGGTCTGCCTCCCCTAGAAATTTGCCCCTCTGGATGACACCAAGCTGAAATCTCTTGAGCTGAGAAATGTGAGCTGCAATAGAGAAGAAAATGTCTCTCTCTTCACTACTGGCCTATCCTTCTTGGGAACACAGGTTTCGGGTCTGTTTAAAGGTTATGAAGAGAATTATTTCACTTTTAAGATGAATGCTGCAATTATTTACACCTCTTTGTGTTGCTGGTTTTGGGTCTTCCATTTCCATATGTTCATGATCCATGATCTGCAAGAAGGTCATGAGCAGTGAATCATCAGTAGCCTAGAAGTATCCTCCAGAAACCCCTTTTAGGGCATCTCGACTACCTGTTTTTAATCACTTTTACCTCCAGTTTAGTTATGATTTAGAGGCTTAAAGTTAGGCAGTTCCTACGTGGTGCAAGGTAGTGCTGGGGTTATTCTCTGTGATTCTGGAATTATTTTTATTTAGACATCAAATTAGATGTCTAAAAAAATGTTTATGAATATTTACTCTTGGGACTATTAGAGGAAGTTTCATTATTTGAATGCATTTGCAATGTGCTTGTTTGCGGGGTGCTAGAACATGATGCAAGTAAAAGCTAAAATGTATTAAAGAGTTTTTCAGAGTTTTATAAAATATATACACATTTTTGTCTGTTGACACCAGTTGAAGTCCTGAGGTCCTTCCTTTGCTTATCTCAAAATCTTCTTTGGGCCACATAAAAGGAAGCTGAACCATAAGTTTCTGCATTTGGAAGTAAATAGCCTGTCATGACTGATGCAAGCCATCTCTGAAAATAGATTGCTCTAACAACAATATGTCAGCCAAAGTTGCAACTGAGTTAATACTCAGTAATACAATGGCTTTATTTATACAGGTCTGATTCCATGTTAGAAACCCTCTGGTTCCTAAATAACTCATAACTTTCATAAATAACTTTTTTGTTGTTTCTTTTCCAGTATAGCTTGAGTTTTAAGGAAAACTTTGTCTTTAATACTGGAAGCATAATCAATGACTTATGCTCTCATAAATATATTGCCTTAAAATATTTAAGAGGGAGAGATATCTAGCATTTACTAGGGGGAAAGTGTTAGATTTGTTGTTGATTTTACTTTGCAGAGGTGGTTTCTTCCTCTTTTTTTTTATAACATGCTCATTACATGAGCATGAGAGGTGCCTTATGGATTTACAAGATAAGTAAACTTGAGGAGTGATACTGTGCAAATTTCTCTTCTTCATTTCCACCTCTCCATGTTCTCATTGCATGGAATTGATTTCCAAAAGACAAGATAAATATGGAAAGCTGACAGCTGAAAGTACCATACACCAGGAACTTGTGTCCTGATTACACTGTGGAGAAAGTGATGTTTCCTTTATTCTGATTTATGAACAGGGCAATGATTGACCAGGTGCTAGGCTAGCATCAGCTATTTACTTTCCTACATAAAGAGTGATGAAAGGCATCAGAAAGCAGAAGGAGCAAAATTTGGTTTTTTTTGTATGCCTCAGCTAAGTGGATCACAGTGCTACTGGCAAGCAGCAATCTATCTTTGCTGTTTTGAAGAACTTGTTAACCTTTCTGGAGGCCACACCTCACTGTAGGGTTTTGGCCCAAAATTTCTCTTTCCCAATCAAAATCCTCACCCACAGTGCCTGTTCAGTCAGGGGTGAACAAAAGGCCTGAATACCAAGATCAAAGAAGCTTGTGCTGTTCCTCACCTTGTGAGATTTCAAAGCATTTCACACACCAGGGCTGAATCACCACAAGTATCACCACAACTTGAGCTATGTTGGACAAAAACCTCTCATCACTGCTGAAATAAACACAGTACAAAGTCAGGTCCAGAATATTCCACAGGCAAAACCACTTACAGAATCATAATTCAAGGGTCTGAATAAAACACCTCGTTATCAAAGAGGCAGGAAATGGGAGAAAAAACAGCCCTTGTGCAAGTGTTTAAGAACATATCTTACTGTACAAGTAAAAAAGGAGGCAAATAATTCTCATCAGCATCAGCTGAATGTGACTAGATGATACTGTTAATGGTGCTTTTGGTTTATTTTGTGACATACTTTCATATCTTGTACGTGTGCTTGCAAAATCCATGTATGTGAGATCTAACATGGGAAAAATCATTTCAGCATTGTATTAACAAGTAGTTAATAATTTCAAGCTGGCAACATCATCATACCATTCAAAGCATTATGAGCAATTCTTTTCCATCTTTATTTTGTAAGCTAGACCAAAAAGCTTTGAAAACTATGAAAAGAAACATTGATATAGCTCTTCTTTGGCTGCCTGGTGGGTTTTCTTTGTACAAAAAGAAAGTGTAACAAAATACTTAATAATTTCAGGTTTGTTTTGTTGTTAAAACACATTAATTACAAGCATAAAGGACTAATTACACAGGCACTGGTAATTGCTTCTCAGTGTCTGATGTTATTTTTCATGTGCATAAGGAAGTTGGAGTAGTTTTGGCTGATATGGAGAATAATAATACAGTGGTTTTAAACTGAAAAAGGTATTAGGTATTTTTCCCCTAACTATGCATTTTCTGTGCCACTGTGACTAAAATGTTTACAAGCCAAAATTAAGCCTTGTACTAAGTGTCCTGATTTTTCAGAAATATTTAACCAATTCTCTCTGCTAACCATGTTTAACAACCATTACAGATAAAAATATCCAAAAGTCTTGGAAATATCACCCCTTAATCCATCCTTAGTTTGTGTAGGTGTAGCACAAATTACTAAAAAATCTACTAAAGTTTTTGGAAGTATTGGATTCTTACTTATAAAATCAAACTACCTACTTGGGTACCTATCTGTGTATCTCATGGGTTGTATTTCTGAGCTGATGAAATTTCATTTTTCAGTCATTGCTGTGGCTGTAAACAAGGCTTTGAAGCTTGTTGAGAAGCTATAAACAAGGCTTAAAGAAGCATTCTATGAACATATAGCATATGCACAATACCTGCCTCTAAAGGCTCTCAGTCTTACAAAAGAATTGAATATATTGGATAACATAGGAAAATA
The DNA here is from genome assembly GCF_001522545.3 of Parus major. Classification (NCBI taxonomy): domain Eukaryota; kingdom Metazoa; phylum Chordata; class Aves; order Passeriformes; family Paridae; genus Parus; species Parus major. The sequence continues at coordinate 50,860,917 of NC_031769.1, forward strand.
AAGCAAGGAGAATGAAGCAATAGAAACAAGTGATTTGCATTAGCCAAGGGTCACAGCTAAGGAAAACAGTTTCCTTTAGAAAATTTTAAAGGCATACTAATTTAAACAACATTGCTGTTTGCTCTGTCTCCTAGGTGATACCTTTCTTTGTAATGCTGATAAGACATACTGGTTTGTGGAGAAAAAAAGCAAAGTATGAATCTTTTTACCTAATTGTTTTTTAAGTAGTTTGTACACCTAGGGAACATGGCAATACCACCTCATGATGTCTTCCTGCCCTTTCTCTACTCAGAAAACAATTTCAATCTTTGGCATATAAATGTACTTCTATTCTCTATTTTTTTTTTTTATTATTCTAGGGCTCTAAGAATGTTTGAATTGTATTTTTCACAGTGGATGATCTCTTATGCTCCATCCATTTGGTGAATTAAACATTATGATTACTATTAAACTTCATTACAGGTTTCAGTGCGTTTTAAGGTGGTGGTGCATTTTTCACCAACTTTTACACTATTGATTACAGAAATTACAACATAAAATGTTTGCTGCACTTGCTCATTGCTTTTATGGCAGAAATTGATATTTTCTTTTTGATTCTATTATGGGTTAGCGTGGTAGGGTAAAAAAGTTTCATTTCAGCACAAAGAGTGAAAAAGGAAAGAAGTTCTTGGCCATCTTCTCGATTGTGGTGCATTGGACTCCCAGAGTGCACATGGGTAGGATTTGAGAGTAAATTTTGTCCAGAGCTGTGTCCTTACAAAGCACTTTTTTTTGTCAGCTGTATGTGCTCACAGAAAATGGGCAGTTAATGCCAGGAAATACAAAATTAGAGCTGAATATGCAGCTCTTCATCATCAGAGCCAGATCAAACCTGATATTTTTAGCTCAGTCATTAGTATCAGCCAGAATAATCTCTTGAGACTTGATAAAATTGGTTTGCATATCAGTGACTACCTTAAGTAGAAGACTGAAGAAGGCCAAGGTGAATCAGAACATGCAAGCTTAATTTTCCTTTGTTTCAAATGTGCCCATGAAGTATGGATGCAGTAAGTCATTATTTCACTGATTGTGTATTAGTATAAAGCTCACTTTACACTGGTCCTGGTTTTGTCATCTTTTAGGGTATTTAATATCACGCCTCTTGGAAGTCTTTCTGCAATCCACAGAACTAACAGTGCATGAGGCAGACCTCTGTGGAAGACATTAGGAAGAGCAAATGATTTGGAAAGCTGAAACTCTTCCTGAACAGCCCTGTCTGCACATGCTTTGGGCAGACATCCTTCTCACCTGACAAACTGCAGGTGCTGAGTAGCTTGGAAGATTCACGTTGTTATTTTGCTAAAAGACAAAGTGCTTCTTGATGTGGGGAAGGAAGTATGAGGTGACTGAGTGTGGTAACTGGACGGAGCAGGAGCTTGCCAGCCTTCACAGGAGACAAGGGGAAAACCAAAGGCTGGGTGTGAAAGGGAAGAGGAATGGTCAGAGCACCTCAAGGGCACCATGTTGAGGGTGCCAGGGAGCTCAGCACTGATACAGGGAGGAGAGGGGCAGGGCCAGAGACTGCATGCCCACAAACTGACATGAAGTAATGCACATTTCAGCATAAATAAGATTGGTGTTTGTCCTTCCATGGTGTGGATTTGGAATATCCTTCATTTTCTGCAAGTGGCATTGTAAAAATAGTGCAGAGCCCAGTATCTCCCATCAGGGGTGTTGGGGTGACTGGCATCCCTGCAGAGCTCCTGTCAGTCTCAGGTGCTGAGGGACATCATGGGGCTTGGTGTCCAGCCCTGCTGCTCCTCAAAGGCAGGGAATGGCATTAATCCCCCTTTGCTGCAGGGTGACTGAAGCTTCACCGCTCCTTTCTTAGCTTTGTCATCTCAAAATCAGTCCACACTCTATTGTATCCTCGGTGAGGCCACCCCTAAGGATTCAGCCTGAGGCACACTGTGCTGGGCTTTCTGGAAGGAAACCAGAGCATCTCACAAAGGATAAACATCTCCAGACGAGAACATCACTTCTGTATACATAAAAAGCATTCGGGATTTTAAAGTCAGGTATCTGTGGATCATCCTTGGCCCTACAGAGATGCTTTGTATGCTTATAAATTCCTTCTCTCTACTGGTAAAATAATACATTAATACTAACTATACTGGACTATAAAGCTGTCATGGGTCCAGACCTTACCATGGCATTTTCAAGTCAAGGCACTTGTATAGAAAACCTATTTTCAGTTATTTATAAAGGCTTCTAAAATTTTGTTGGCGACAGTCTTTTTCCTTCTCAAATCACTGTATGGCCTCACTGATGACAGCTGAAGTACAGACTCAGTCTTGCAAGCAATAGCTTCCATAAAATTTTGCTAAATTCCTTTCCACAAATTGGTGCTCCTGCAGCGTGCAGCAACAACCAGGGAGTATATGTGCGATAGGAAAGTTTTATTAGCCTTTCTTTAGGATGATCTGCACTATGCAATTACCACTTACGTGTGCATAATTAATATATTCAGCCCAAATTCGCTGCAAAAATGCCACGCCACCTTCCATGTGTTTGATGTACTGTATATATTTTTGTGTGATAAATATACATATCATTGAGTGTAATTACAGTGAACATCTGTGAGTATATGTACACTGTTTTTCTTCATGATCATAACAGAAAAAGTGAGGTAATTGATGGTGATTTTTTTTTTAATTAGTTATCCCAGCTTCTAATCCCATGATCGCTTTACACAAGGACAAACCAAGGGTGTTTTCCCTGAGCATGTATAACAGTCATTCTCACTACCAAACTACAGTTATCTGAAAATAAAAGGAAAAGCCTTAATAACGCAGTAAATTTACACCCTTATCTGGGCTTGACAAAATTCTAGCCACAATTTGATTTGACCATATATACAATATATGTTTTTATTTAAGTAATAATGGCTGAAGAGTAGAACATTTCCTGAAAATTAATGGCTGGCTGAAAAATATTATAGCCCAGATTCAGCCAAGGGCCATTAATCCCCACTGGTCAATTCTCCATGAAATGCCTTATGTCAGGGGTCATTTGTTACATTCCCATCCCTCCCACCCACCAATAAAGAAGTAAAATTAAGTGTTACTTTTCTCCTATGGCATTGCTGAGCCTTGAAGCAGCCACTGGAAGCCCGTGCTAGAAAGTATTACGATTCCTGCCTGGCAATGAAGGTTTCATAGTGGATGAGTGATGGAGAATGTTTCAAGTGTGGTCTTTCACTGTGTATTATTTTACATTTCTAAGTGAATAAAGCTCTTCAGGTTGCTTCTTGGAGCTGACAAGGGGATGAAACAACTGCTGTGTTTCCCTTGCCACTAGAAAAGTCATGGCATTAGGAAGGTGGGGGGTTTGCACTCCACATATATCATAAATCTCTCATCTACGATGGTTGCCATTCTTCTAGGATCTTATGCTTTTCCTTATTATAATGTTATTCTTATTATGTTATTCTTATTATCCGTATTATGTTATTCTGCTGTATTCAATGATATATATATTTTAAATATTTGCAAAACTGGTGTATTTATTGGGGCCACACGATACTGTTTCAGACTGGAGGGTTGAGGTACATGTAGTGACTATTGAAGAGAATTAATGAGAAAACAGAAAAATAATTGCAACAAGCTTTCAAGAAAAGTATTGCTAAATATTCAGCATAAAAATAAAAATCCTTGCATTTTTTACATTCTTCAGAATTGGTTAAAAACACTACATTTCCTTTTGCAAATCAGAAAGAAAATCACATCTGTATATCATTATATGTGGCAAATCTGTCACCAGGATCTGTCACCCAGCACTTTCCTTGTCTTGCTAGCAAACACACCTTTACTGAGGAAATAAGCTATAATGACAAGGAATGACAAGTCAGAGGCAGAGGGAAAGATGACAACAAAATGCCCAGCACCTTTTGGGATGAGCTGGTGTATCTAAACCTTCAATCAGAGCTCTGGCAGCCTTTCACTGTCCTTCCCAGTGTATACTGGGGCAAATTCACCTGCCCACTGGGGGCTTTTGTCACTGCTTTTTAGCATTAGGGAAGAAAAGGAGCCAGTCAACGCCCATTCAGAATGATCAACCTTTGGATATGTATACTCTGAGTTATAACTGCATATCTACTTTATTAGAGGTGGTTCCTTAGATAGCTTCTAGTCTTGGAAGCTACAGATTTAATTTTAATTTGATGAGCCTGCTGCCTTGGAAAAATTGGAAAGAGGGGTAAGAGAACTGAGCTTTCATTCTTCCACTCATTAAATGGAACAGCAAGCCTTTCCATTGTTAAAGTTCTGACTTAAGAAAGGCATTACAAACACAAAACTGAACTTCTGTTATTATTCCATTTAAATAGTAGAGTTCAAGTAGTTGGTTGACTTGGAATGATTAGTCAGTGTATCTGTATAGAGGGAAGATGTAAAAAGTTCAATTTCAAGTGAAACTAGATTTTCAAGATTTCTCAAACCTTGTAAGTACATGAAAGAAACACTGCATCTAGCCGTCTTGTGGCCTTCCCTGGAAGTCTGCTGTAGGAATCACAGTTTCAGAATATTGAATGGAAAGGGTACAGTGAGCTAAGGTAACCCAAAACATACTTGACTCTGTTTCTTTAAGCAAAAGGACTTGGATAATTTGAAACCTCTTCCATATCCCATTTGCAATATATTGTCCATAGAAATCTGAAAGCACAACCAAGTAAAAGTGTATTTAATTCCACATTATTTTAATTAAGATGGGGAAGTTTTTCAAGTGTTTTGTTGTGCAAACTGTGATTGGAGCCCTAGTCTTGCAAAGAGTTTCACACAAGTGAGCCCATTGTGCATTTGACTATTCACGTGCATGATTTTGCCTGTGGATGCTGGCATTTGCAGGATCACAGCCATTTTTGCTAAAATTATTCTTCATCTTTAAAGCAAATCACTTCTAATGAAATTACATGAGCTTGATAGCAACACCATCACCCAGGCTGGATTTGCAATCTGTTTTTTTAATTATGGAATTTAATTATTTTTCTTCTAATATTTACTATTGAATTTAATTTTTATTTTGTTTTTATCACTTCAACATCCTAAATTTCAGGGATTCACTAGAATGTGTCACATCATTATAACCTTTATTATGAATTATTCACAGTAATTACTGAGTTGATGCAAACTTCATTGTGAAATTTAAAGTACCAGAAAATCTGGTGGTGATACTGTTTTACTCTTTGGATGTTCTTAAAATAAGTCAGAGTCAACAGATTGCAAAAATATGCAATTACAAAGTTATTAAAATGCAGATTTTTGGCAGGAAGCCACTGTAGTCTCCTGTGTTCACAGCTGCCTATTTACAGCCAAACCGCCCTGAGCAGCCCGTGGTGGCTTCTTTGAGCAATTACAGCTGATGGGTCAGGGCAGTGGCCTCTCTGAGGACCAGGTTCAGTAACTTTTTACCTCCTGGGTCATAAGCTTCACTTGAAATTATTTTTGTAGGCAGGAGGGGCTGACAGTGGCCCATCATCTTTTGTTCCCTGTCACGCTGACAGTAAGTCTAGGGTGCCTCTCCTGAGACTGTGCATGTACTGTACCTAGGTCTACACAGATGGTTCCTTGGATTAGAGTCTAGGCCATTCAGCAGCATAAATTTTGAATTACACTTTTGAGGTCAGGGTAACGTGCATTTTCCCCAGTCGGAGCTGCCTTTAATCATTGCTGCCTTCACAGTTCTCTGGGAGCAGGGCATACTGGAATATTAACAAAGTGGCAGATGCTTTGCTTTAATGAAGAAATAAGTGCTGTCATTTTGCCTTCAACCTATTCCCCATAATGTCACTGGATGCCCCAGTGTTTTTTCCTTTCTCTCTGCACAGTGACTTGGGAACCAAAATTATGACCTACTTAGTGTAAAAAAACTCTCAAAGTTGATGCTCAAAGGGTTGTGTGCAGACACTCAACACTCCTGCTGCCAGCCAAAAACTGCTTTGCCTTTGGTTCAGCATCCAGGTAGGACCAATATGTGTTGGCTCTTTCTCAATGTCTATTTTTGCAAGGTGCTTACAGTATGGACTTTGTTTTTCACATTTTCATATTATTTTTATTTTTCGTATTATTCATTTGTGCAGCTTCTCCCAAGAACAAAGTTCTTTTCCCCCATGAACTTATGAGACTGTCACAAGCCATGAAAAGAAGGGAGAAGGTTATACAAAATAAGGTGTGTAGCATCTAAGAAGCAAGAAGAACAAGAGTGAGGAAGTCATTCTCACTGACTTGGGTGAATTGGGATGATGTTCCCAGAGTGTGGAGAGGCAGAAGTTTGCATTGCCTGTGATAAAGTACAGTGAGAGTGTCTCCCCTTCTAAAGCTCTGTCTTGTGATGTTGGGGGCTTGCTGGCTGTGTGAAGCAATGTCATTAATCAGTGAGGTCTGTAACAGTCTCCCACAGGACAAGTGACATTTAGGGGTTCAAGACTGAAATAGAGAAGGACCATTAGAGAATATATTAGAAATGGTTGGTTTTTTACAGTCCCATTAAATATGGGCCTACCTGGTAATACTTCAACTTGCTCCTCACAGAAATATCTTTTTTCTCTCTCAATTAAGTCAAGTCTGCATTGCTCCAAAAAATTCAGTGTGTCCACCCTTTTCATAGATTTTCCTAATTGTTAATGTAGAGCTTAAAACTTTCAAGATATTGTCATCATTTAAAAGCTGTATGTGTCCTGGGAAACTTGTGTGGGCAATAATAGACAATCTTACCCTGATTTCTTAGAAGGAGGAAGCTGCAATGAAAATCCAAACAGAGCCCTTCAATCTCCGCATGTCCGGTGCATTCTGTGTTACAGAGGAAGCATTTTGAGGTTACCATGAGCAGACAGAAGTACATCAGAAGAGCTTCATTTTGACGCTCCTTGGAGGTGCAGACATACCAGGGGAACTGCAGAGATGCCAAGCAGTGGTGTCACCAAACGGCTGAATTGTCCTTCCCTGTGCAGGTGTTCCTGAGCCATTTCGGGAGGCAGGTTGGATGCCAGCATTCCACACAGCAGCTTGGCATGGCTTTAGTTTATGACTTAAGCCACAGCCCCACAGGCAGTTCAGCTGAGTAGGAGTGATGAAGCCTAATGTGTTTTTCTCCCACCCTGGTGGACCATCTCCTTGGCTGCAGAATGAAACAGTGAGAGAAGGAATCCAGCAGGAATCCTCCAAGGATATGGGAATGTACCCTCAGGAGCAAAGGCACAACACTCTTGCTCTTGGTCATTTGGTGCAAGCAGGATGCAATTAATGCCAAGGTCATGGGCTCAATCCCCATATGGGCCATTCAGTTAAGAGCTGGACTTGATTGATCCATCTGGTGCCCTTCCAACTCACACTGTTCTGTGATTTGCACAAAGGACACTCCTCTGATTTCTGTTTTGTGGATGGAGAAGTGTGCTTCTAAACACAGTGGTGGGCATTTCCCATGCTGCTGGTAATCACAATTTTCACACATGGGAAGAATACTATAAAAATCAAGACTGGCAAAGGTGCTGAAGAATATGAAGCTACTTCCTTGGATAATTTGCTCCCAGGCACTTTCATGTGTGTTTTTCCTCATGAAGTTTTAAATGTCCTGAAACAAAAGAATATTAAATATGGGGCTTAAGGTCTAGTACCACGCAGAGATTCATCCAGAGGGATTGAGGAATGAGGTAGAGAGAGCCTTTTCTATATGCTGTAATTTAGAGACTGAATCTCCACAGAAGAAAAGAGAGGATGTCAGAGTGCTTTTCCAGAAGACAGTAGGTTTTGATTCCCAGGGAAAATAAAAAAAGGAACTGCGAAGCAGGTTGGGTATGGGATTTCAGGAGCTCGTGGGCAGGTGAGTGATAATGCTGGAACCAGCAAAACATGTTGTGATCAGGGAGAGAAGTGGAGCAGTGCCGGGTCTTACAGCAGAGGGTGCTTGAGGAGATGAAGGGGCAGGCTGACAACACTGTGTGCTCCTTCTGCATCAGTGTTGGTTGGTACAGAGTAAACAGCAGCTTTGGCCATTTGATATATTTTAGGATTAGACCGAGATGGAAGGAGGCAAACTTGCTTAGTATTCAGTAGGCCCCTGTCTGGGTGCTCTTCCCCATTTTCTCTTGAAGTAATCTATTACCACATCTCAAGAGAAAAATGACCCCAATCTAAAGATTAATAGAGCAGTGTGTGGACATTTCCAGTGGTGTGTATGAAACTCAATTTCTTTTTGTCGCTGTATGCACTGAGGTGTCCTTTATCAGCAAATCTGTAGATCTTAAAAAGTAGGCTGATTATTGGAGAGGGCAGCAGACAATTTAGGGCACATGGTGTTTTCTTCCGACAGGAGCGTTGCTGTGAAGTACAGTAATTTATGTTGATAAATTTCAGCCATCAGAATGTCTTGAACACTTCAGAGGATGAATTTCTAAGCATACACCTCTCATTTTAGCAGTGGATGGGTAGAAAAGGGGTATTTGAGAAATTGGAGAAAAGAGAACTCTTGCTTTTGCTGTTTCTTGAAAAGTAGCAAGGGACTTTCATGTGTTCCTAGAAGGAGCTCATTGTCACTAGGGTCAGATCAACCCAATTTTGGTTTAATGTGACAAGTTAAAGAAACTTCCTTCCTTCATAGCAAAATTGGAACAAAAGTGAAGGAGCTCATACAGTGTCAAGACTGAGTAGTTTTTGAACCTTTTGAACACAAAAGGTGTTTTGGTATTGGAGTTCTCTGTGCATGCCAAAATGTAAAGCTTTTTATATAAAGAATTAAAGACACTGCTGGGTTCATATGTAATTGTGAGAGGTTGCAAATTTCTCTGTCTTTTTTCCCTCGTGTTATATGGTCACAAGTTTTAAGGGAAGTTCTTTGGACTAATTCAGTACAGCACAGGCTGAGTACTGAGGTTTCTATGATAACAGTGTGCCGTGGACTTGGGTTAAAACATGATTTAATTCCTCTCTGAATTGTAGCCTGCAGAAATGAACCACAAAGTAGACTGAGTAGATAAGGTCCAAATTAGATATGAATTTACCCTAAAGATGTGTGCACGTGTCATACAGTGGCAGTTGTCCCTGAACACGGTAGTGAATGTACTCAACTGGCCTGAAGATTTGTACTATTTGAATCTCATATCCCTAAGGAATGATAGAGAGACCTACCAGGTGTTTTCAAAGCAGGAAATATATTCAGTGTTTGACCTGTCATGACCCATCTTGACTTGCAGATCTTTTGCAGAGATGACCCTGGATTACAGAGGTTTGAGTTCCAGGATTTTCAGAGGGGTAGATTAAATTAGTTTGAAATTAGTCCCCTTAGCAATTAGAAGGTTTGGGGGAGGTGTTTTGCTGGTTTAGAGCATTATGATTGCCCACAGAACTTGTTAAAATACTGATATTAATGCTACATCAAATTGAGTGTGCTGTGGCATGTGGTCTGATATTAGTAACTGTAGAAGATTGTGATTTAAACACAAAAACACCCAAACCATTTGTTTTTGTTCTGGAAGAAGAGATTTCTGTATTGACAGACAGACAACTACTGTGCATGTAATTTCCTAACCTTATCTCCTACAACTTTGTTGTATTGAGCTGCTTGCATATATGCAGCAGGAGGAGAACTACAGCACACCCTGTTTACTAATGATGGGAGTTCCCTTAGGCTGAATGCAAGCATGGCATATTCTTATGAGACACTTGTAAAACTTTCCAAAACAGCAACAATGAGTAGTGATTTCTAGCATGCCTTCGGGACCTCTGGAAAAGGTTTTTTTTACTCAGAATAAGATGCCAGTTGGGATTTGTTCAAGTAAGCCCTTTCCTCTTTGATATATATTGTTATCTTGAGTGTTGCCACAAGTGTCTTCAAGTTGTTATAATTTCTACCCCTCCCTTTTTATTTTGCCCCAAGATTTCAGTTTTCCATGCCAGGGGTCGAGAACCTAACAGTCTGCTGAAGATAAGCTAAGATATAAACTAAGGTGGGACATCTCTTAGGCATGTACCATCTCCTAATGCAAAAATGTGAGAGACTCCATATTTTGTGTTCATTTTTCTAGTGAAAGGAAGTTTCTCTGGGTTCTAACTTTTGTTTCAATACAAAAAAAGAAAAAACAAACAAAAAACAAAACTGCTGATGGAATCAATTACAGCCTTTTCTTCTGTTTTCAGACCCAAACTCAAAAAGCGCTAAAGCGTCAGTGCACTTTTGCCAGGTACATTGCAATGTAATTGCATCATTCACTAAAAATTACAACTGACTCCACAGTGTACAGGAGAAGGAAATGAGAAGCTGCCAGCTCTCTGACTCACCTTAAATGTATATATGAGGAACACAGTGTATCGGTGAAAGTGCAGATAGGACTAGGCCCTGGGGTTTATATTCACATTACATGGCCTGTTCACATATGTCAAGGGGGAGTATTCTGCCAGCCTCCTACACTTACTAATTATTTTCTGTTTGGGGGAAGATGAAGTTTTGAAGAAAAACATCCAGAAATCACTGGGGTGCTATTTATATCGTCATAAACTTTTGTCAACTTAACTGACTTTAATAATGATTATTACTGTAAAACCCAGCAACTGTTATCTCCCCCACTGTACATGTCCTGTAGTAATGAGGAATTCTTTTTTTTTCTCCTCCCTTCTGCTCCTTCGCACAATACCAAACTTAACTCAATTTCCTCTTCTCTTCTCCCCTAGCTGTCAATCATTGTCACATTACTTTGCATCATATGCATCAAGAAGAACAGCTTTTTCCATCAAGTAAGCCAATTCTAAAGCTGCCTTCCCAGAGGCTATACAGATTGTGAAAGCTGGAGGAGCTCAGGAAAGAGTAAACTGGACAATAACAAAGGCTCCCAGAGCTGCCTCTGCCTGCCAATCTCGCATGCAAGCACGGAGCTCTATATAGGCCATGGCTCCAGGGCCAGAAACGTGTGTGAGCTCCGCCAGCAGACCTCCTGTCCACACCATTAATCACAGTAGGGAGGGGGGAAATGGCTCATTACACTGCGTCAATGATATTGTCCATTCTGTGTTCTACAAATTACAATGTTGCGTTCAGCAACCCCTGACTTCTGAAGTCCGTGATTCAAGAGAGGGAGAAAAACTTCTTAACAAGAGTGTCTACCTGTGAGCAGCAGAGGTTAGGAGCAAGCTGCACTTAGTGAGTTTAGACAGCTACAGCAAGGCAAACTTTCCAAGGCATGTTTTTTTCTACTGTTAAATCCTTGGTAGTTTTCCTTCCCTCTCCCAAAACGATAGATTTGAGGGATTTCTCTATTCTGAAACATTATTTTCAAACCTCTCAGTTCATTTCCAGTATAGTTTTTATGTGAGACTTGTGTAAGGCATCCTTCATGGCTGAGTGACTTCAGGTATAATTGAGTAAGAGCTTCCTGCAGTATTTTGGCCATCCTTAGAGGTCCTGTGCTTTACTGGAGAATGCTGTGGCTATTTATGGACACCCTTTCAGAGCAGCAGAGATTTATCTCCCTGGCTGCCAATGATACTAGGAGTTGTATAACTACATTTTTGCTCACAGCTTTTAAACATGATACTTTATTGGTCTCTTTTATGCTTAAGTACCTATAAATGAGCCCTTCAAAATCTGTATCATCCAGGTTCCACTCTTGCACTTGACATGACAAAGCTCTTGCTGTGTCCTGACTTCAGTGCTGCAAGGCTCATCAAGATCTGTACTGTACAGAACTTGCGAGGTTCTCCAGTTCTTCCTGGAAATGTTGGTGTCTAACTTTGTGTTTCCTAAACCCACCCTCCATTAAGCTCTAAGCTCTTATCAGACTTTCTTCCTGATTTTGGGCTTCACAGTGAAGTGCTTCCCTTGGTCTCATGAATGCTGCCTTGTAGTGGGCACACATGTGATATTCTTTTGATGGTCTTGAAACAAGCCTGCCTGTTTCTAGAAAAGCAGTGCTGCCCTTTTTGGAGCAAACACAGCTTTTGATAGGTGGCCTTAAGTTCAAAGTAGATGTATCTGTTCAGAGATCACCAAGCTTCATGTTGGGTTCAGACATCTCTAGGTTCTGAGGGTTACCTCAGGGTTACACCAACTTCTTCCTTGTCACTGGATGTCTTGTAGTGATAGTAACAATATCCTTCTAAAATTGTGATATTAAGAAGAATATAGGCCTATATTCATATCTTCCAAGAGGTGGAATAGAGCTGTAGGTCTCACTTTGAGACTTCTTGAAATTTATAAAGTGATTACTCTGGTTGAAATATCTGAGGATTAATCTTCAGATATGTCACTATTTTTCCTGTATATTTTGTAGTCCCATAGACATCAGGGATGGAGTGGATTTTGGGTGTTGTAGGATGTTTAGAATAGTACAGAAAGAAGTGCTATTTTTCTATCCTTTTCAATACTTTTAAGGAAGATGTCAGTTTAAGAGGAATTGAAACTGCTAGCATTGTTTCTAGAACTAACAGAAGTTTGTAATAGTAATTTAAAGTTTGTTTTTCCTCTGACATAATTTTGCTTTCAGCAAAATTTTCCACATCTGCAAAATAAAAAAGTATTTCACATCTAGTGATTTTAAATAATCAGTGAAATAGTTTATGTCAGTGAAATCCTGCTAGGTATCATAATTTTTGTGAAGTGACTACAGAACAAAACAAAAACATTTAAAAAATTTTTTAAAAAAAAGGTGTGGAAAATACTGAGTACAACAAATGGCCAGGATGGGAAAAGCCATGTCAGATATAATGCAATCTTATTTCATAGAATTATAGAACAGTTTGGTTTGGAAGAGACATTAAAGTTCATCTAATTTCAACCCCGCTGCTGTGGACAGGGACACTTCCCACTAGACCAAGTTGCTCAAAACCCCATCCAACCTGTCCTTAAATATTTCCAGGGATGGGACATCCACAACTTCTCTAGACCACCTTTTCCAGTGTCTCACCACTTCGATTTTGAGTTCAAAATGTAATTCAGAAAGGTAGCTTTTCTAGCTGTTGATAGGAATGTTTCTCCTACAGTACTCCCCAGACACTAATAATTAGTGAGGAATTACAAATGTTTGAAGATGACAGTAATTTCAAGTAAGATAAGGAACATTCTAGGGTAAAGACAGATTTACCTTATGAAAGCTCCATAAGCCAAAAAAAATAGGCTGTTTGAGGACATATTTCCTTTCTTGGCAATTGCAGCCATCATGTTCTTTTAACACCAAGTGCTGTTGGCAGCAGACAAGCTGTAGTGTAGTTGGTGTAGTCTTTTATTTTACATGTGACTGTTGGATTTGTAGTTCCTTTTCCTTCCCACTTCTTGCAGTGTGTTAGGGTAGTTTATGGGTAAGTTAAAAGCCAATGTCAAGTCCTCTGTACAGTAAAACTGAGAGCCTGCTGACATGCATCACTGTGCCATGGCATGACTGTTGCAATCCATCTTGACCAGTGTGTTTGAAAGTTGAGCTACATATAATCAATTGCACTCTTAAAACTTTAATGTCTTTGACTGCACCATGTAGCACTACATTAATTTAGCGGCGCATTCGGCCTCGGCGTTTTAGGTCCAAGGGCTTACACCACCTGGCCTGGGCAGCTCCTGACACGGCGCTGTGTGATTAATGCAGAAGCCTTTCCTTCCTCTCAGCCCAGGCAGAAAGCTGGCTACAGCCCTGCTGAAGCACCCCTCCCTAGAGAAGAAGCAGCCAGAGAAAAGATCCCCTGAGCCACTGATGCCTTGCAGGGGGCCTGGAAGTGCATGGCATGTTTCTGAATGTAAGGGATGAGTAGCTGAGCCAGTTTGCAGAGGGGAGTGTGGGGGGCAGGGCTAAAAAGGCTTTTCAGGTCAGGAGGAGGAAGCACACTAATATGAAGAGCACTGCTCATATTGGAAATCATTACTGGAGATCAATCAGATTTTTTTGAGAGTGCACAGCCAGCTAACAGATTCTCAGTAGTGAGTTTTCCACTTGAATGAAGTTTTTGACAGTCAATGAGACTTAGGACTTGCCTCTAATGACAAATCTCTTTTTTCATTTTGGGACAAACATTATATAGGAGCTGTTTGTATTCAGCAGCATCAATTGCATCAGGATGCAATCTTAACTTTGCATCCCCCAGAAAAACACTGTAAAAACAAATAGCTAGGGACATTCAATGAGCCATATGCAATGACTTACTGATTCATATATGGCAGATACCCCTCCCATGGCCTTCCTGAAGAAAAGGGCTCTAATGCTGGGTGAAGTGAAACTGGGTAATACTAGCTAAAATAGGCTGTGCTTTGTCATAAGCTGCATTTGTGTTGGATTTTTTTTTCCTGAAAAGCTGACTTTAAAGCTTGGAAAGAAGGGAGATTGAAAGATGCAATGGGCAGTACTGCTTCAAAAGCAGTCCTTTATTTTTTGGAGGACATGGAGAGCCATCTAATCCAATTGAGTGCCTCTGAACTACAAACAGTATAGCTTGCAGTCTCCTGTTGAATCTCATGTTCTGTCTCAAGGGTTGCAACACGGTGCTGGACTCCAGTGAGCAAGTTTGGAGGAGCCACAGTTCCATGAATGTTTTTACAACAAATGTTGTAAGCTTAAGATGCAAGTTTGAAGATAAATAGAATAGAATTAATAAGCAGCAATAAGGGCTTTGTAATTGAAATTGTATAGACATTAGAGGTACATAGGTTGTTAGTAATCATATTAACTATTTCTTAACAGAAAGACAGAGTAATAAAATTATAAATCAAAAAGCTTAGCTGTTCACATGCAGATTTAGGGGGACATTTTGTAAAAGAAATAATTGCTTTCACTTCATCCTCAGAGTAATGCTGTCTGTGTCTAATTGGTTTTTCTCCAGAAAGCAGAGAAATCTAAAATTCTAAGCAATGCACAGCAATAGTAGAGGTGAAAATAACCACATTTTAGAAACTTCATACAGCATTCCACCCCAGCACTGAAAGGAAGCAGGGCTGCTAGGAGAGGTAAAGATAAATGGAATTACTTTTCTATCAGAAGTATAATAGTCTTTATTAGTTAGTTATGTGTGCCTAGAATAGATCAACTGTCAGCAAGAGCAAGTAGATGAGCATGTACCTTGTGAGCTGTCAGGAAGATCAGTGTGGGTTTTTTAAATAATAATTAACCCCTTCCAGAGAAATGTTTTAGACAAAAGCACAGCTGCTTTATTAACGGTGCCTTTTGTACATAAGGATGAATATTCCAGTTTGTTCTCTTCATTTTTTTGTGTAAATGTAATACCATATTTACATAAAACTCTGTTAGGAAATGGTGCCATTCGCTGTTAAAGCTTGCATAATAAAATTGTTTGTCAGGGATTTAATTTGATTGAAGTTTGTTATTTGTGCTAGCAGCTCAGAGGGGCTGCAGCTTGCTTTCAAGCCTGGCGATGCCCTTGCCCTGAGCAAGCCATAATGCAAACAGCTGTCCTGGGATTCAGTGTGGGAGGGCACATATTTTATTTTTTTTTGCACCTTAACCATTGCTCAGAGGTGAAGCAGCTGTTTGTTTCCTTGTGGTCAGAGGAGCTCTTCGAGCACCAGATCCACCATTCTGGCACAGTTCAATAGTTTCTCTGGTCTGGCAGCTTGATTGGGGTCTTAGAGCACGTCACTCTTGGTGGTCAAGAGAGTGTGGGGCCACCCAGGAGTCTGAATGGAGCAGCTGTGGACTAGGTCAGTTCTGGTGGGGGCTGGACTTGGCAGGGGAAGGGTTTAAATATGCAACATGTTGGACACCCCTGTGGTGGGTTGACCCTGAATAGATGTCAGGTGCACACTAAAGCCTCTCTATTACTCCAATCCAAAACTGGACAGGGGAGAGAAAATGTAGTGAAAGGTTCATCAGATGAGATAAGGAACAGGAGATAACACTCACTGATTATCATCATGGGCAAAACAGACCGAACCTGGGAATATTAATTTAGTTTATTACTAAAAAATTCAGAGCAAGAATCTGAATTCTGAGAAAGATCCTGAGAAATAAAATAAATCTCAAAAACTACGTTCCTCCATTCCCCTCCCTCATCCTCGGGCTCTACCTCATCCCCCCCAGCAGCGCAGGGAGACAGGGAATGCTGGTTATGGTTGGTTTATCACACGTTGTTTCTGCCACTGCTGAGGCAGAGGAGTCCTCCTGCTGCAGCATGGGGTCCTTCCCACAGAGACAGTCCTCCATGAACTTCCCTGAGAGTCCATCCCACAGGCTATAGTTCTTCACAAACTGCTCTAGCCTGGGTCCCTGTCTGCAGGGTGCACTTCTCGAAGGAGTCCACTCTGTGGTCTCCCACAGAGTCACAGGTCCTACCAGGACACCTGGTCCAGCATGTGCTCCCCTTTCCATGGGGCCACAGATCCCTACCAGGAACCTGTTCCAGCCTGAGCTTACCCCAGGTTCACAGCCTGTTTTGATTGTCTACTGGCTCCAGCATGGGACTCATCCACAGGCTGCAGATGGATCTCTGTATTTCCATGGACCTCCAGGATATACAGAGATCCCTGCAGGGGCACAACTGCCTTACCATGGCCTGCGCCACAGCCTGCAGGGGAATCTCAGCTATGGCACCTGCAGTACCTCCTCCCTCTCCTTCTTCACTGACCTTGGTGTCTTTGAAGTTGTTCCTTTCACACACTCTCATTCCTTTCTGACTGCAATTATATCTGTGCAACGACTTTTTTTTACCTGTCTTAAATCTGTTGTTACAGAGGTTTAACCATAATTTCTGGTTAGCTCAGCCTTGGCCAGCAGTGGATCTGTTCCAGAGCTGGCTGGTGTTGGCCCTGTCAGACATGGAAGAAGTTTCCAGCAGCTTCTCACAAAGAAGTCACCCCTGTAGCCTCCCCTACCAAAACCTGGCCATGAAAATCCAATACACCCTCCCAGAGTTCAAAAGGTCTACTTTGATCTTTGCCATTGTAACTTAGCATGTTGGAGTAAAGGACTGAGATTTTACAGAACTTTGTCAAATCATATTTAATTTCATTTTGGCACTGAAGCCCAGTGATGGATCAATGTGTGCAGCAGAACAGGACTCTGGATATGGTACTGAGCTAGTGCTGGCAGTAGCAATAAGAAGACAGTCTGCTTAAATTTGTTTTTCAGGGCTGGCTAGGAACTGGCTTTAGATCAACTCCCTTAGGAAAATCATATCCCCATCACAGAAAGCTGAGAAATGCTAAGTTCTTGGGAGACTTGCTGTTAGGGACTCTTCCTACACAGTCGTAGGTGATATAAGCAGTTGGCCAAGACTGTTGTGGAATATTTATGGCATTGCTGCTGTTCTCATCTATGGAGAAATTGAATGAGATCCCCATTTCACCCAACATGTGTAGGTATTTACTGAGCAACTATCCATATACCAATATTTCACCTACAGGCCCAGTTTGATTGATGCAGAAATAATCATTGTGTCTGCACATTTTTGCAAATGATGGGAACAATAGTACGCATACAGAAGCTGAAAAACTTGTATTATTAATATGTTTTAAAATCCTCTTTTACTGGTTCCTCTTGCAAATATAATAATCTAAATGTGGCAGGATTTATCAGGAATCCAAAGAATAGAAGAGAAAGATAATTAACATTGTGTTCTGGTTAACTAATATCACACTTTGAAAACTGTTGAAGGATATATAGGGGTTTGTGAGAGAGGTTTTTCTAAAAATTTTTATTAAGTGCTGGAAAATTACTGTAGCTAGAGGTGAATTATTGATCTTGGTCAGTCCTGGATCTGGTTGTGTTGAAACACTTTCTGGTGCTATGTTGTTTGAAGCCTAAGTATATGGATGCAGTCACCTAGCCCTGAGATTTGGGTGACGAAAAAAATCCCTCTCCTTCCTCTTCCCATCTCTCTTCTCTTTCTCCAACAGCCCAGTCATGAGGAATGTAAGGGGAATTTCAGTCCTTTCTGCAGCACTGTCTGTGGTCAATTGCTAGGATCATTTGGATACCTTTCTCTAGCAAATTCAGTGGATTTCACTGCTACATGCATCATATCAACTTGACAGTGTAGCAGCTTTCAAAATAGCAAATATTTTTAGGTTCTTTGCTGTCATGTCAAACCAGAGCTTCAGACCTAAATGCTGTGACAGAACACCATTGTTTTTAGCTAATCTCAGATTTCAGTGTTGCACAGATTGCCATCCTCAGCTTTGTGTGACTAACTAATGCCTCTAAAGATACCTGACAGTGCAATGGGATGATGTGTGCTATGAAGTGTCTTATGGACAAGTTAGCAGTGAGACAATTCATTAGCTGATGCATCTCAGTATTACTCTTGCCCTTTTTCTCATGAGAATAGAGTTCTTTATCTCACAATGTGAAGTAGAGACAGACCAAAATAGCAACAAGTTATTTTGTCTAGCTTATATGCAAAATCTTTACAGCAGTGACTGTCAAACTGAAGCTACATTTTATTTCTGCAGCTGTTTCTTCAGTGCTCTAACAATATTATTAATAGTACCTGTCACCTGTACAGCACCTTAGAGCTGTAAGTAGTTTGAGAAACATTATACAAACTTAGTGGAAAGCATCAAAAATTAAGTAAACACCCTACTTCTTACTGGCTAAACTCAATTCCTAAAATTACTTTGTAGCCTGGCTTTGCCTTTAGCTTAGTAAAACAATCTTCCAGACAGCTATTTCCCTGAAATATTTTATGTTTTTTCTAGATCAGTCCTGTTAGAACTTTATCACATTTAGACCAGAAAGGCACTACTAAAAACAGTATGTAGAGTTTCCTTGTCTAACTTTCCAGGCCCCTTTAATTACAACACTGAAGTGATTTTAACAAACTCAGAAGCACATCTTGTTGGTAGTGCTAAAATGCTCTTAATATCTGTAGAGACTCCATACAGTTAATGATTCTTGTTGGTCTTGGTGAAGCAGTAGTAGCAGCAGAGACCTTCGTGTAGAAAGCAGTCTTAGCATCATTTTTATCAGCTTATCATTTTAAATTGCCACCAAGCAGGTGATGTGACAGGAAGACTTTGAGCTACTCTTACAGTACCGCCATTATAACAAAGCTGGAAAAAATATGTGGGAAAAAATGTGTGCTGGAAATAAATTTGAAAACTTCTGATATTCATTTGCATTTCTGAAGGCTCTCTCAACATCAGTGATTTCTATCCAGGATAGGACACATGGTTCTGTTAATATATTTTTTTCTGTTTTTAAATGAAATTGTGAAGCTTTGACAGCCTTTAAGCTTTTGTTGTAACCTGCTAAATTCCCCCCAGTGTGAGGCCGGGCAGCCTGTGTTGCACAGCCCTGGCCAAGAGTCTTTGCTAGCACCTGAACCAGTGGAAAAGCCACCTGGCCCTGCCTGCTGGCCCCACTTCCTCTCATATCCTCTCAATGCTTTCATAAGTCTGCTTGTATGAGTGCACTGAGATTATGAAACCATTGTTCTGTGCCACAAAACCAGGTACCTAAAGTTACAATAGTTATAAAACATGCCCAATGCAATTTCTGCTTATTCAAAACTCCCCTTGGCCCTGAGGGAATCTGACTACCAGGCTAGTCAGCCCCTCCCAGCAGACTCAGCAAGTCTTTATGGTACTTCTGTTGTATTAGTATTGAAAATAGTTCATACTTTATTGTAAATTACTGTTATTTGCAACTTCCAGTTTTGCAGTTCCCTCTGCACAGAGATCAAGCACCCAATTTTTCCTTTGTATCCGTCAGCGTAAATCAAGATTAACTCCAGTGAAGTCCGCCTAACCACAAGTGTAAACCTAGGAGGAATGAAAGGAAAATCAGCCTACAAACTACTTGGGATTTTTATTTTTAAATAGCAAAATTAATGCTGCTGCTCTGCAGACACAGGGTGACCTGCAAAGTACTAGCTCATGCATTACTAATGCATCTCCACTTAAATGCAGATTTTTGCTCCTAACACAGAACTTCAGGGAAATCCTCTCCAGATAAACTGTAATAGGATACCAAATGGTGATTCAATATTTCACTTTAGCATGTGTTTCAGCTTATTGATCTTAATTTTCTATCATTTTGATGCAGCATTTGCCTAGGGGGAAGAGGATTACATTCACTATAGTACAGCTTTTCATTATCAATTAATTATTTTAATATTCTCCACATCCATGCCAGAAGTGGCAATCTGGTTGTATTCCTTTCCTTGTTGCTCTTTTCAGTTGTGGAAACCAGCAAGGTGTGACTTTACATATTTCAGAAGTAATTGAGACACAGTTAAGAAAAGGAAGCATAGCATAAGTATCTCAGTGTCTATGTGGAACATGCTTACCATGATAGCATTTTGTCCTTAGTCATTTGTGGTAACAGCAGTGAGACCCTGACACAATTTGGTTTTGACATAAGTTTAGGATGAAGTTTTATTCTGTACATGCCTCCCTCAAGCATTGCTTAAGTGAAGCTTCTAAGATGTACATGAAACCTTGATTGATATACTTTTTTAGATAGATAAGCTCTTTTCTCTGGACTGAACTTTTAAGTGTCCTAAATAGTAAAATGGAACATGGAAATTATGTTTATAAGTCTACTAGATCATGACTGCAATCACTAAGAGGAATTACCCGATGATGAGAACGTTTTTGCAGCACTTGACATGATGACCTCCAATCTAGTTATAAGTAGGCAACACTATTTCTCAGTTTCCAGGCTGAAAGCGAGCAGCACAAGGATTGCAAACAGGTCTTGTGTACCAGTCACTCAAAAAATAAGTCCCTACTGTGGTAGAAGTATAAGTAGGATGAGATTTTAAAACAGATTTTTAGGTTTGGGATTTTTTTTAATTATTTATGTGACTTAATTACCTATAGGTTGCATTCTGTTAACATTTCCAAATGTTGTTCTTGAGTTCATAAGATTCATGTTGTTCATGCATACATAAGATTCATGAATTTCCAAAATTTTACCTCCTAGATTAACATTTTTCATATGTCATCCTAGGATTTGTTTGTTTTTTGTTTTTTTTAAATTATCAGAGTAAGAGCAACAAAATAGTGGAAATTGCCAGTCTTGTGGTTACTGAGCTCTCTTCTGCCATGTAATTTGGTCAGCAAAACAGTTGTCTAAGAAGTAATGATCTTTGTGATTATGCTCCTTTGGGAAGCTCACCTACATGCCCTCAGTCTTCATGTCTGTCTCTTTATGGACTTTTGGATTTGGGTTCTTTTTCCCTTTGAACTGAAGACTGATGAGACAGGAGGCTAGTTTTTTCTCTCGTTCGGCCTCAGTTGTTTATTTTTTCTTATCAGCATTACAAGGTACAAGGAGCTATGTGCACTATGATAGAAAAGGGGTAAAATGGCTAACAAAGATCTTCTTCAAGGTCTTTTATATGTCCATTTACCCAATTAACAGGTGCCAACTAAGTTATTTTTATTAGTGACCCAATGACCCAACACCTTTGTGCTGCACTGCGGCATTTTCTACCCAATCACCTACTACTACCCAAAAACCTCTAGGAAAGAACATGAAGAAGAAAGAAGAAGGACAAGAGACAACACCCTAAATCCTCCATCTTGTCCCTTGCTCTCTAAACTACCTTAAACTCTAAACCT
Source organism: Parus major (assembly GCF_001522545.3). NCBI lineage: Eukaryota > Metazoa > Chordata > Aves > Passeriformes > Paridae > Parus > Parus major. The sequence goes on from NC_031769.1 coordinate 50,882,439, forward strand.
CAACCCATTCACCCAGTGATTCAAGAAACTTTCTAATTCACACATTTACATTTTCAATTTTTTCTACTTACTCTAACCGCTGTCTCCATGATGCTATGTGAAACTCAGTGCTTTTTTGGGTGTCAGAGTTAGGCATTACAGATAAAGATATATACCTTGCATCTCTGACCCCAACACATGTCTTCTCTTAAATAATGTCCAGCATTCTCAAACCCTGGCAGATTAAAACACCTCATCTAAACACAACAAAAACTGCTAGAGAAATGTTCCTCCGCTACCCCATCAAAGTCAGTCCTCTCCATGCCCATGTTTAGGTCTGAGTAAGTGGTGTGCTGCAATCCATTAGACAAATATTTGTTACTAACATAAGTAACAATAAGCACATAATAAGATAAGAACATAAAGCACACCATAAAAAACTGTCTCCTGACAGATTTCATTGGCTGGGGAGTTTTGGGGAAGAGAGGGGGATAATGGTGGGGTTTTTTCTCCCCTTCCAAAAAAAGGCAGGAACAGTGTTTGCTTTTAGTATTGAAATCCTTGCTGACTTGATAGATGGAGAGTAATGAAAAAATAGTATAGCTACAATGGAGGAGCCTGGGTATTTTTCTCATCAACAATGCATTATCAGTAAACACAGTTTGGATTGGGACCAAAGCACCAAATAAAACTTCTAATGCTGGGGGGTATTTCAGTTCATCACTTATGGGCTTATCCAAATCAACCCTTTAAAGTTCTCACAAAAAACAAGAGACTGCTATTGGTCAAACAGAAAGCTTTTAATGATCCAAAATAAGATTTCTTTTAAATAGAAAATTATAGAATTTCCAGGGGTTTTGAGATTTGGATTTTTTTGTTTGTTTTAATCAGTGTGGAATCCTTTATTAAAAATTGATTTGGTACCCAATTATAGCAAAGCTATAAATACTAAATAGTAGAAAATAAAATGGTGGTTTTCTTTGGAATGTGTGTTTTGAAAAGTAATCTCAATAGCGAATAGGGTGTTGTAATAGGTTGGGTTTTTTTTTCCCCAAGACATAAGTTCTTGCTAAGACTTAACAAATAAGACTGAAATTCATTAAAAAAAAAAAAAAAGAGATCAGGTGATTAGGTGTGAACTGATAAAATTTACTTCTTCAACTTTGTAAATTTCCATCAGAATGCATGACACAGCAGAAAGTTTCCCTAGCAGCAGTAGGTTTGCATACCTTCTTATTTCTTTTACCGGCTCAAACCTAGGTTTTCACATTAATTACTGTTCATCTATTGAATGGAAAACATGTATTTTTAATTATGTGAGTTTAAATGTTGGCTGGTTGTGAAATCAAGAGCTTGGAATTGCTCCATTTGAGCCACATGAATCAGCAGTACTGTTTCATAGTTTTTGCATTTTTTTCATTTCAGCATTTCACACTGCGATCCTTGCCCACCAGAAAACCTGATAAAGATTAAAGGCTCCATCTAGTGGGCAAGAATTTTCTATTGAAAGGGGGAAAAAAAGGTTCCAATTTTCATTTGATTTTATGCACTGAGAAATATGGCTTTAGATTTTGTTTCATTAAGCTGCCATGTTGTTGTTAATTCTTGCCTTCTGCAGAGCCATTATTTTATATGCAAAGCTGTGAAACATTAAGTATTATTCTGAGTCTTCAGCAAGAAGCAGTAAATGATACTAAATGAGTGGGTTTATACAGCACTTCACCAACAAAGTTCTTCCCCCCCACCCCCTTCAAGCTTCAATATGTTGTAACCAAAAGAAGGTAATTTGTGTGTCAGCAAATGTTTTAAATCATTTAAGCTTCTTTCCTACTTTAAACTGACTGGAAACATTCATAGCTTGACCACAGCACTTAACACAGTATTTTGGGAGTTTTTTTACTCAGGGAACTCTACCCATGTGTTACCTCAGCATTAAATGACTTGTTTACCTGCAAATGGGGAAATCTGTGTTTTCTGTCAAGACACAACTCCTGTGGCCTCAGCTGTGTCTTCCAAAGGCAAACACCAAAACTCCTTCATCCTGGCATTTGTCTAGGAGCCTGCCTGGTACTGTTGTGTCTGAAAGCATCCTGTCAGAATCTAGCACCTTTATTTTAGCTACATATTTGATCTAGTACAGTAGTACTGGAGAGGGGTTTTCTTTTCTTTTTCCTGGATTTCTGCACTGCGTTGCAGTTGTGCTCCCAGGTCCTGAACTTCAAATGGCAGAACTCTTCCATTTGCAGTAGTGAAACTTGGGTGTTACTCTCTCATTCCAACAAATTCAGCTAGCAGCTGAAACCTCCTCTTCAGTTCACTTCAAGCTGATAACAAGCGTAGGAGCAGGAATAAGTAGCAGCAAGCACAGATTTGGCAGAAGAGACACTGAGCTAAATGTCCTGGCTTTTGTCTGAATGTCCTTCTTTTTAAAGCCATAGAACCTGGCAAGATCAGCTCTTCCTGCTCAGCTTCCAGCAAGGGGTAGACAGTGTAACATGCATTGTAGTAATGCACTACACCCAAGCTCACTATAGCCAGCATTCATATCCAACACTGGAAAATCCATCTCCTGTGCAAATCACAACATAAAGCTTAGGAAGTTTTGCACTCCTTTTGACCACAGGGAAATCTTCCTTTGCAGTGGGTCACTTAATAGCAAATACAGAAGATTTTTATTTTGATATCAATGCACAATTTGGCAATTCTGACAGGTCACAGAGACTTGCTGATATTCCAGAACAATCCTCCCTAGTTGCAGCTCTCGTGTGCTCCATGGAAAGGCTTTTCCTTTCCAAAAAGTGGGTAAGAGCTGTCATTTGGCTTGTTTTACAGACTAAAGCAAAAGACAGTATTAAGAGTCCTTACTCTGAACCTTTCTATGATCTAGGACTACCACAGAACTGAGTAGTTCTAGAGTGCCTTTGATGAAGCTGGCATATTTGCAACATGCAAATGATGCTATCTCAAAAAGGGGAGGAATGAAAGGCAGAACTTAAACCACACAGTTTGTTTTTTGTTAGAGTAATGGCCCTTGGTTTCTAATGTACATAAACACCTACCCCACATGCAATAGATGTTAAGCCCCTTAATTCAAAGTTGTTAAATGGTGTCCCTTTTCACAGCTGGTCTTTGCTCTAGAACTGTTCATGTTTTAAAAGATTATAAGCTTGTTGCTCAGCTAAAGTAAATCCCAAGTTTGAAACTACAGTAAGATCCTCTTTGTTTTACCTTAAATACCTTTTCTAGCACTAGTACTTGAACTGATCCTAATTAAATATAAATTTCCAGATGTGAAACTGAGGATTATCCAACAAACTGCTTTTGTAATAATCTGCTGTAAACTCAAACTGTTAATTTGGGAATTAATTTATTGCCTCTTCAGATCATTGAAAAATCTCATACAAGCCTTCTAACTAGATAACTAGTTTATTTGGGTTAGATTAATTCAGCTACTTCTTTGTTCTTTGAGGGAGCAGTGGTCTTTCAAAACAAATGCACTGATGTCCTTTTATAGTTCTCTACAACTATAAAATCAGTCTCTTCTTTTCACAGCTAACCAGGTGCTGAAGTTTGGAACACTCGTCAGTACTTCCAACACCTATGACAACTCTGGGATTGTGACCATCGAGACAGACAAACCTTTGCTGTGGACAATGGCTATCAAGAGATGAGATCAGCTACAGCTGCCTTTTCTGATCTGACACAACTCAAATTATTATAAAATTTCACTGAATTAAGACAGTAAAGCTGCTGCAAGATATAAGCAGGCAGTGGTTTTCTGTATTTAATGAAAAACAAGTCTGAAATAAAACTCACCTGAGATTGAATCAAAATTACTTGAAGTAATAGAGTACTTCATTCTGGAAACTCACACTACTTAATCAGAAGATGCATGAGCAGCCACTCAGTACAACCACAAACTGAAATGAATGTAAAGAAACTGGTGCTGTTTATCTGGTTAGTTGAGGCTACTTTTACAAAGTATTTTATTCCAATACAAAACCATTTTCCCCCTCCTGCCAAATGGAAATACAGTACCCAGTTGCACATATATAACCGTATTGCAAGGTGATAGCACTAAAATTAGTTAAGCTCATTTTGCCATCCTGGTTTGTAACATATGTAGATGCTGATGAAGATTTTTCAAGAATAATAATTATGCTACTTAAGAAGCAAGTTGGTGTACTGAAGAAGCTTCAATTTTGCTGGAATACCAGTATCAGATGTCCCAGTATTGTTTTTAAAGTAATAGAAGTACCATTGTATCTTCTGCAAATATCAAATGCTTTCAGTAAGATTTTTTGAAGTGAATTAAATGTTTCAGTCTCTGAGTCTGAGGAGGAAGAGCACTGCACCTACCAGTTTTTGCAGGCTTAGTTCTTAAAATCAAAATATGCAGTCATTTAAAATAATGGAAACTTCCAGGTCAATACACAGGGGCCTTTACAATTTTATGTACAGAATAGGATCCAAAATGAGTGTATATCCTATCCAACAGTGTGAGCAAGTTGTGGATTTGCTGAAGGACTGCTCAGTGTCTCTGACAACTAAATTATCCTCAAATGGTACATCTCAGTAATCAATTATGTTTGGATTTTTTAATTATGCCATCAGAATAAGGACTGGCAATTCAATTTCTTTGTTTGACAAGAGGTGTTTTTTTCCCTATCAAGTACATACTATAACCTAGTAGGAGTATGACTGCCAAATGCAGAAAGGAATTAGTGATAATTATGACAATTCCAGAAATTAGTGACAAGAACTCCCATACACTTTCACAACACCACTTGAAAGGATATGGAAATGCTGTTTTCTTGCATTCTGCTTTTGCTGGAACAATGCTGTTCCAAAGCTTAATTTACTGCTTTGTAAACAGCTCCTGAAAAGAGGTCATACAGCTGTGCCCCTTGGAAGCTTTCAGTATTTAGAGAAAACCTTAGGCAACCTCATTGGAATGCAACACTGACCCAGCTTCAAGCAGGACACTGCACTAGACATCTTCCTAGCTTCCTTCCCACCTGAATGATTCTACTACAGTTAAAAGAAGTAACAAAAGAAGTAAAGCACACAACTACTATTACGAAAAATAAAAAGCCTGTAAAGCCTGTAGACGGGTATGATCACATACACTTTAAAAAAGAAATAAGATGACAAGAATGTTTGAAAACCCAAATTAAGCTTGTTTAATATCAAACAAACGAAAGCTGTGAAATCACTGTAGCAGGTGTCACAAGTGTCTTCTTCATGATGAACATTCAGCCACCTCTGTTGAGAGAACAAAGTAATCAGTTTCAACTAATGAAGTGTGATCAAGTGATCTCACTTGAAGTCTTACTTATCCTCCCACCACTGCCTTGTTAGGACAACCATTACAGCTTATTTCCCATTTTCAAATGCTCCTTGCCTAGATGACCAACCACTCCTACAGGTATAAGGAAGTCATGGACACAGAATGGTCTTTAACCTCCTCCAGTGCTGGAGAGGGGATCCCATCATCTCTGGAGAATAAGAGGAGTTTTAACTGGTACTGTTAATATGTTAGTACCATGGTGCCAGTCAACTTTAAGTTCAAATTTTTCATGATGTAACATTCATTCCAAAAGGGATTTTACACATCAAACAATGTTTCAACATATCTAGCACTCAGTAAATGAAACAAGACTAACTTTGTTCTGTGCCCTGTCATCCTACAGCACACCCACTCAGTTTTCCTTAACTTACCATCCATCCGTTTACTTTGGATACCCAAATTATAAACAGGAAACAGTAAGAGTATATAACATCCAAATAAGGTAAATGTTCTACGGTTAAACATACACTGAGGAACTAGAAATCAAAATATCTCATGTTCAGTTTTGAAGCAGAATACTCAAAAAAAAATTAAGAACTATGGATCTAATACTTTGCAGCAGGCTGAATTAACATAAAGTTCATTAACATTGTTCACAAAGCCCATTGAATCGAGTAATACTTGTCATATTACACTAACATGTGAAATGCACAGACATTAAAACAACATGGGTCCCATAGGGCTCACTAATGTCCTCTGTTTAAAACTGAACAGGTGAAACTAGTGAAATTGAATGCCATATTCACTTACACAATTATATTGTTGATAGGGATATGGATCAATTTGACAAAGAAACCAATAAATCCCATTATTGCAAAGCCTATTGCTGTTGCCATGGCAATCTTCTGGAACTCTGCAAAAAACAAACAAAAAAATTTGTCAAGAAGTCTCATGTACAGCAGGCAGAGGTGCACTGCAGTGACCAAAGGAGAGGTCTCTCTTCACAGAGCCATGTTAACACTGAAAACACTTGAAAATCTGCACAGATCCTGAGAAACAAATCCACTTTTTCAGAAGACTGGTAAGATTTTCAGAGAGAAAAGACAAAGAATGGCCACAAAGAATGGCCGATCACAATCTTTAAAATAAGCAGAAACAAAAATATCCACAATGACAATTCATGGAACATTGATCCCATTATGCTTCCTTTACATCCTTACAAGCCCTGAAAGTAATCTTCAATACAGCATCAAAAATGAAAAATCTGTATTTGTGTCTGTCACAGAGGAACAGCACCGTACCACCCTACAAAAACTCAGGTACCTGGGGTTTTTTCAATTACTTTTGGACAGCAACCATGAAGTTGACCAAGAAGGTCAACAGCCCCTCAGAAACTTGCCAGTCTGACAAGGAATGAAATTCTTTATGGATCTCAATAGCAAACTTAAATCACAGACCTGTTCACCCTGAGCACATGAATAAAGCACTGTAACTTTCAGTAAGGAGGACCAGTTGCATTCTGGTTTTAGTTATAGCTTCCCTCTGGGGCCTCTACTCCAAAACCTCCTCTTCCATACTCCCAGCCACAACATGGTTCCCGTCCCAATCAGGCAGGCAATGACTGACAACTGTGGAGAACTGAATTTCAGCTACTTAACCTCTCTCCCAAGGTGAATTTTAGGACCACTCACACTCCTGTGTACATACCAGAAAAGAACATGCTCAAGTTTATTACAGCCAGAACCTTGAACACATTGACATCTAGACAACTAAAGCTCAAGTGTAAATCTCATATTGGCAACTGAGAAACATCCACAGCAAACAAATCAACAGAAGTGACATATGGAAAGACACGTGTAAAGCTACAAGATGAAATAAGGATTGTGTTCTGGGCTTTTGTGTGCATTACCTTTCCTGTCAGGCTTGGTGCATCTCTTAACAAGTCGTATGGAATCTTTTACAAACTGACGGCTGGGTTCCACAAACTGCATTACCTGATCCATGATTGCCTGCAAGGACAGACACATTTAGCATTGATGGTTCCACATATATACTGAAAACCAGAACTTTTCAATTACAGAAGTAGCAGTTACCTACAAAACTCGTTAAAGGCTTACAATATCCCAAAGTGTCATATTCCAACCAAAGATACTTCCACTTAGCAGGAAATGAAGACACTGTTTCAGCAAATAAACATGAGGGCCTATTTCTGATTGCAAGAGGAAAAAAAATATGGAAAATTGTGCCTTTCAGCCCAGAAGAAAATAACAGCTCCATCACAGTTTGGCTTTCAGCTTATGTCCTATGCCGTGTTTCTGAGAACACCACCAAAGGCGTCTAAATAGACCAAAGCCGCCGGTTTGAGGAGACCCCCACGCCAGAAGCTGCCGAGGGGTGGGTGAGCACGGAGAAAATGCTCTGGCCGAGCCTTGTTCCCACCGCAGGCGTGTGCCGGCATTGCCACAGCAGGCAGGACACCCACCGGAGCAATTTGCTCCCATTAATCCATATTAATCATTAATCCCCCTGCTAGGAGGCTCCTGGCACGATGCCGGCCCCTCTCCCGTCCCCAGCGACTCCATTCCCCCTCGCTCCGGCTGAGGGGCCCTGCCTGCCGCAGTCCCTGCGATCCCCCATCCCTGGCCCCATCCCTGGCCCCGTCGCACAGCCCCCATCCCTTATCCTGGTCTCCCGGGGACACCCGGGTCCCCCATCCCCGATCCCGGGGACAGCCGGGCCCCCGAGCCGCCCTCACCGCCGGCCGAGGGACACGTCGCACTGAGCGGCGGAGCGCGTGACGTCACGGCGGCGGGCGGGGCGGGTTTTGGGTGGAAAATGAGGCTTTCTGAGGGCGGGGTTTTACTTGGAGTGTTTATTCCCTTTCCGGTTTCCGCCGCCTGTCGCTCCTCCCGTTGTCGCCGGCGGGGCCCGGGCACAGCCGTGAGGGACGACCCGCCCCGGCAGCGCCTCTGCGGCCTCTGGCAGCGTGTTTGCTTTCCGTGCCCACCGTTCTCCCACACAGACAGGGACAAGGATTAGAGAACACAGTCTCAAGCTGCCCCAGGGGAGGTTTAGGTTGGACTTTAGGAGGAATTTCCTCCTCGACAGGGTGATTAGATATTGGAATGGGCTGCTCAGGGAGCTGGTGGAGTCACTGACCCTGGAGGTGTTTAAGGAAAGACTGGATGTGGCACTCAGTGCAGTGGTGTGGTTGTCAAGGTGGTGTTAGGACATGGGTTGGACTCGATCTCAGAGGTCTTTTCCTACCTAATTGATTCTCTGAATATGTTGGAGGCACTGGGAACTAAGGGAGTTCATCACCTTTGAAAACACAGGATTTTTCTTGCGTAGAGAAGTGAGCAGTGCTCAGAGGTGGGAAAGCTCCGTGCATTTCAGCACCACAGGTGTAGCGTAGGACACTTCCTTGCATGAGGGGGAAAGATGCTGTCACTGCCTAAGGGAGCACTTCCCTGCTGCTTCATCATGTAATGCATAAAGGAAGAACACAGACAAAATGAATTTACTTTTTTTATCCTTACTTTGCTTTTTATGTTATTGATTTTGCTCTAGAGCTCTGTTCCTGGTTGATGCCACCTCTGGGTTTATATTAAGTATCCAAAGCTTATTATTTATTCATTAAACTGTGGGGCCTTTGCAGCCAGCTTAGCAAATGCTTTGCTGATCTCAACTCCCTGTTGCATCTAAGTGTGCACAAAATATTTTCTGGGCTTAAATTTTTGCTGACAGCCTTCATAACAGGTAAAGTACCATCACATCACAGTAGGGAAAACTTGGTCATTCCATGAGATTTTGACAACCACCTTCTTTGTCTCTGGCCACAGGGCAGGTCCCTCAGTATTACTGACCTCTTTCAGAGATGAGCTCTCTGCTTGGCATTGGAGGGTTATTGGCCTGAGGTCCTGTACAGGTTTTCTCCAGAACTCCACCTTTGGATTGGATTTTGCTTTGAATGAAAATTCATTAGCACTGTTTCTCAGATGGGGCTGTAATTTTGGTGGCCAAATTCTCTGTACCTCTCCATTCATACACCAACATAGAAAGATTAGAGTGTCAGTCAGGCCTCCCACAGCAGATATGTGTATAATTTGGCTCTTGTCTTTGAGGCCAGTCTGAAGTCTGCCAGAATGGAAGGAAGAGGACAGGAAGATCCCTAAGGAAAGCAGCAAAGGGCCTGATAGCCATAGTGCACAGTGTGTGGTGGGGCAGAGTAGATTGCTGAACCTTTGAATGAGAATCCACACGTAGAGACTTTTTGGTGGGCTTTGTCTTATTTGGGTTTTTCCCTTCAGTGTTACAGATAAATGCCAGAGACTGACCAACAGAGGAAACACATTTCCAGCTGTGCTGCATGAGGATTCTTGCTGTGAACCATCCCCACAGTGGATGTAACCAAAAGGCACTGACTGGGAAAAAATTAACCTGAAAAAAGAAGACATGGGTATGAAACAATTAATGACACAGTTTTCTGGTTGGATTAGCTATTTATTTTAAAAAGTATTCCCCTAAAATTCTCTATTTTAAGTTGTTTTTCCTGGGGAAAAATGTTCTGGAGAAACATAGCACATCTTGCATGTCTTAACAATGTGGCTTTGTCATAAGTTTGTACTGTGGGTTCTCTAGGGTGGGGTGAAAGGTATCAATTTTCCTGTCTCAGCTTCCTTCACTCTGCCATGATGAGCTCTTTGCCTGCCAGGTTGCAAGTTTGGACTTCAGCAGCTTAGGAGAGAGGCAGAGTCCTGATTTGTGCGCAGAAAGCATTTTTTCTTCTCCTCACATGATTTTCCAGCATTTATGGGGTTTTTTGTGTCCTTGAGCTAATATGTGGTTACTTAGACTTGGTCTTCATGGCAACTATGTTACTGTTCTATATATATTTTCAAAGAGCCTTCTGCACTTAGGAAGATAGGGGAAGGTTTCCATCTCCTCGGCATGTGTATTTTTTTTTTTTTTCATTGAAAGCCAGACTGCTACTAGGGTGTTTTGTTTCTACTTCTTTATGGTTCTTGCAAGATTGGGGAAGAAAGTGGTGTACTTGCACAGGTGAACTTTCATGGCAGTTTTTCAAGTCTGCTTTTATGGCAACATCTAAGCAATACATAACCATTCCCTCAACAGTAAAAAAGACCATTTTTATCCTATGCAGTATGTACTAGTGCTGATTTGCTTCTGAATGTCACATAAACTGGAGCCACTTTGGTGGGGGGAGGCAGGGGGGGTAGAGAAGGTTTTCATCCTCTCTGGGTTCCAAGGATGAGAGGGACTTCTTTTGATGACAGTTTTACTTTGCATATTTGCACATTTTGGTTTGTAGTTTGTTCTTGTCCTTTTGAGGACATGCTAGATAAATATCTTCATTTAACAATGGGCACATCAGACTGTTGTATGACACCCATCCCCCTGGATCAGGACATACACATGGAGAGTGAGATCAGCCTCCTCTTTAGCCTCTCCCATTCCATGCTGCCCACCTGCCACAGCACAGATCCCACTGCAGCCTGCAGAACATGGTGGGATGGCAGGAGCCAGAGAGCTGCTGGAAGCTGCAGCAAACATAATTTTGGGATCAGCTGAGAGGAGAAAAGACACAAACTTCAGTATGAGAGGCAGCTCAGCTTCTGTATGGTGGGATGGCATATATGTTGTCCCCAAGTGGTTGTGGGAAGGACAGAGCAGTAGCTCTGTCTGAACAGGTCTCCAAGCTTCTCTGTTCCATTGTGGGGTATAACCCCAACCTTTTTCCTACCCTGAGTCTGCTCCAGTCCCAGGCAGGTCCTGCTCAGGTTCCCATGAGGCTGGTGCTGCCTGGCCTCAGCAGCAGCTCGGTGGCAGGGGCAGCACTCCACTCTGTATCCCAGAGTGGGGAGACCTGCCAGTCTGGCTTTCTTGTTTGAAGGATTACTCCCCAAGTGCTAGAAGAAAGTACTTGTAGTGGTCTTGGCAGGTTTCCTGTGGCTGCACAAAAAAGTTGTACTTTGTGATATGAAGTCTTGCTGAGCTGTCTCCTTCCCATCCCAACCCATCCCGTGATGGACAGCAGCTCCCCTGTAGGAAGAGCCAGAGGGATGAGTGGGTAGGCAGAAGGCACAGCCAGCACTATGTCCAGGATCTCTTAAGCCTGCCTTGTGGCAGGCCATTCAGCATTTTAAATGGAGGAGGCAAAGCAAAACATTGGCTTCTTCCTCAGGGTGATTCTTGGGAGGGATGGACTGTTTGAGCAAGAGCAGCATCTGGGGACAATTTGACTTTCCTTTATGAATTTAAGAGGAAAATGGCTATACAGAGTGGCAGCAAAAGTGAAGAAAAATTCTAAGGAAACTAGGAAGGTGGCCACTTGTGGACTCATGTATGCAAGGAGGATGGGTCACTGCAGCCAGTGGGCATCTGTTTATGCTCTGGGTCAGAAAACAGCAGAGAGCAAAGACCAGACAATAGCAGAGATTTACAGCCCAAACAAGGGAATAATGTTGAGAAGGAAGAGAGAGAGGAGAAAGCAAGGTGATGGTGTGGGAAAGGTTAAGGGACATCCTTGTTGAACACTGCTGCAGGGAGCTGCCTTCTCAGATTTTCAGAGGGAGCAGCATAGTAGCTCCATTGATTGAAGTAATGATAATGCTCTGTTGCTTGGCAGTCAGTGTTCTTGGATGACTAAATAGCTATAAAATTCAGTCTTCAGAAATTGCTAAGATATATGGGACCTTTTTTTCTTTTTTTAATTCTACATTATCATAAATGTGTTTGATTAATTTATATCTTGAAAAACCATTGGAATACCTATGTACTTCTGACATTTAAAAATTAATTTTAGCTTTTCATTCCCCTAAACAATCCAGAGGCTGTTTGGACTTGATAAGCTCATCTGCATGATTTATGAAAGGCTGAAAGATTATTTCCCTCTTCAGTATCTGTACAGATGCAGGGAAAGAACATAAATGGTGAATTAATGCTAAGAAGAAAATGATAACTCAGATTTAGGGGTCAGGAGGAAATAATGGAGTGCTTGTGGTCCATGTCTTGGGGTTTAGCCTCAATAATTATATAAATGCCACTAGATTAGGCTTTAATGCTGTGGTTGTGAAATGTTTCTAGTCTGAAGCAGCCAACAAGCCCCATCTTCTGATTTGTGCTGCTTAATATTCAGTGGAGATGAAATGCGGGGATGAGGGAGAACTGCTGTTAAAATGTATTTTTACCAGTGTTGGATTTTTTTGTATATAATTTTAAAGATGATCTTTGGAAAAAAAAAAAAAAAAAAAAAAAGCCTGTATTCCATTTTATTTTAAAGAGAGCTCTTTGGAGATTTGTGTTTGTATAATGATAGACAAAACAGGAGAGAAACAAGGGCAGTATAACAAAATGACATTGCTAAATGATACTTCAGATTAAATGTCTGAAGGTTTCTACATAGCAAAAGAAATACGGGGAAGTTAAGAGAGGAATAATAATTCATCAGCTGTTCAGGTCAGAGAGATAAAAATCAAATGCTTACTAGTTTCTCTGATTCTGTGCTTGTAATGTTTTTTTTATTTTGTCTTGCTCTAATAAATAGCAGCTGATGATACAGGCCTTGTCCCTTACTTTGTCATTTCCACATGAAGATTTTCGTGTATATTATCAAATAAATCACTGAATCCTTCTTTAAAAATGCTACTAGTGGTTGTGGAAATACTAATTAGCACTTCAGATTAAAAAAAGAAAAGGAGGGGAGAATTAAAATTGGGAATACTCTGAACCTTAAGATGATTTTTCATTATAAAGTCTTGTTTTACTATGTTTTGGCAAATCTGCGCTTAATTCATGAAGCATGGCTCATGCTCCTTCTTGGGATATGGAGTAAACTATACCTTTCCCTTCTGTGATGTTCCACCTTCTACTCCATTGGGAGCTCAGGATGTCTGTTCCATCCCATGTAATGGGGTCATGACCCATGACTGAGGTTGGCTGAGCTGGGCTCCAGTTCCACTATCATTATATGCATTTTGGTACAAAAGCTGTTCCATTACAGATAAAATGAAACAGGTCCAGGATCCCAGCTGGCTAGGAGTATGGGGCAGAATGCTATCTTTTTTTTGAGAGGTAAAAGCTGCTTCAGCTGTAAAACTCTAAAAATTTCCTGGTGTAAAACTCTGAAAATTTGAGGGAAGTTGAGAGACACTGCTTTATAAGGGTGAGAACCATTTGAGAGGTAGGCAAAATTGAGCAGCTGAAAGGATGGAGTTGGACAGGCAGAAAAAACCTCCCTTCCACTGAAAAGAAAAGTAACTTCTTGCTCCTAGTTTTTTGAACTTTTTTTTTTCCCCTCCAGTTGATCTGTATAGAGTTGGTTGCCTGCTTGTCTTTTTTCCTACCTTCAGATTAAATAGGACATTTCCCTTTGGCTCAGGTTAAACTTTTGTGATACTGCTGAGATCTCCTGAATTTTGCCAAGTATCTATGCTAAAGCAGACATGTCACCAATTTGTACAGGAGCCGTGTGCTTCAGGCACACTGGAGGCATGTGCTTTCCCAAGGGGTGCCTTGGAAACATACTCTAAATGTGTAATAGCTTGAGTGCAAAAGAATCCAGAGAAGTTTGGGTAAGTCAGAATTGAAAATCAGCTTTGGAAGGTTTTACAGGGATGGGAATCATTCTTGGACTTCAAAAAGCTAGAATTGCAGTTTCTTTTCTTTTTTTTTTTTAATGTACTTTTCACTACTCTTTTGAAGATATTTTTGAGTGCTTCCCTTTTGCTCCTTTCTGCCCTCACATATCTTTACTCTCTGTGTTAGAAACATAAATGGAAACTTAAACTCCAGTCTTGCTGAAGAGCTTTGATAGGACCTGCTGTTCAGTGAGTCAGTGTCTCTGAACTGCAGACAGTCCAGCTTTAAAGGTGATTGGAGAACAGCCTGAAAGGGGTGGGGTCACTAGAGAAGCAGTTTTGCTTGGTCACTGATTGAGTGCATGATCTTCCTCACATACACATGAGAACAGGGCAAAGCTGCTTTTCACAGCATGAAGATGCTGCAGGCCCTCGTTGCTACTGTCTGAACCTGCAGCTGTAAGATTTGTTTTGCTCCTGCAGAAGGATTAGTAAACTTCTGTTGATCATTTTGCTTCTTTAGCTCGCCAGCAATGATCCAACTCTTCATTGGCAAAAAGCATTTGGGGAATCACCTGTTCAAGTGGTACAAATGTATCCAGTTTTTTAACACAAAATTGCCAGTATTCCCCAGTCCCGTCAGTAACTGCTGCAACTGGAGCAGACAACGAAATGTTTGTAAATCTAATTTCTCTCATTGCCTTTCCTAGTAAGATAAAAATCAATTACTTCCATTATCGCTGAAAGATAGAGTACTGCAAGGTGGTGTTGGTTTAAAAAATAAATACCCAAAGATCTAGAACTTTCTGCTTGCTTTATTACCCAGATGTCACTTCCACTTTATCATGGATTTAGTGTTGCAGAACTGTCCAAAATGTTGCACTAATCAGCTGCGGAAAGTTTCAGAAGTGAGTTCTGCTAACATCATGATAAGATTGTGCCTGTTCACTTGAACCAGTCCAAATGCTTCTATTAATAATGAAGTGGAAACATTTCAATGGCATCATCTCTGCAATTTTGGCAGCAGGTGGCAGCCCCAGGCCTTTTTTAATTAGCACCTTTTTTAAATTGTTAGCTAAATTAGTCAAGTATTAAATAGTCTTCACCAAATTATATCTGCAAATTTGAACCTTGCATCTCTCTTCATATGTGGACACAATGCTATCCTGGTAATGCTGTTTACTGAATTGTTGATCTTCTAGCAAATTCATGGTACATAATCTGAATGATATCTGAGTTACCTTTATAAATTAATTTGTAAAGCATCTGCCAGCTGTTTGGTACTAGCATTTGCAATATTACCACTTTGAAGTCAACAACAGTAGTCACAGCACTTTTCCTGACAGAGAACTTGATCTCATATGTATTTCATAAGTACAAATCATTTCTTTTCATTATTCTGAATTTATGCAGCTGTAGTAAAGATGCCTGCTCTGAGCCTGTAAGAGCTGTAATCCTGATTAGAACCTAATGCTGAGTCAAGCCATGAAATTGATAAGATAAGGCATTCTTGTCCTCATCTTTGGAGTTAATTTGGATTTCATATTTCACTCTTCTTGCATTAAAATAAACCTGTAGGAACCTAATATTGTAAAATAGTAATCATATGTTATGTAGCAGTGCTGCTGATAAACATCACCTGAGAGGTTTTTTTTTTTGCTAAGGAGCCTATATGTACTTTCTTTACACTTTTACCCATGCCAGGCACAAGCAGAGCAGGCTCATAACTGTTCAACCCCATGCACTTATGACTCTCTGTCACAGAGCAGAATGAGTTAAACAACGTGAGCTGTATGCTTGGATTGCTGAAGATTGTACAGAAAGAGCTGTGAGAAAAATCTGTGAGAAAGACCTGCAGAAACCGAGAAAGATACATAAAGAAGGAACTGCAGAAACTGTGTCCCCCTTTCCAAAGAACAGAACAGCCTGCTGTGATAAGTAATTGCACAAAAGTATACAATATAGCCTGCTATGTTCTAAATTACACATAGACAGAACAATTGGAAATTGTTATGCAGAAGCTAAAACAGTAAAAATATCTGTGCCTTCTGTCAATAAACATCCTTGCAGCATCACACTGCTTGTTCCATCTTTCAGTCACCATTAACCCTCCTTTCTGCAACCATTCCTTTAGGACTCTTGTCAGTTCACTCAATCCTAAGCCTGATTTTCACTATAAAGAATAGTCTGTCCTTAACTACCCTGAATTAGCTTTTGAGAGTTCATATGCTTAGGAAAAAAATCTTGTTTAGTACATTCTACCTGTAGGAGTGGAATAAGGAGGTGTTACTCTGTGTTTCCCTGCAGTGATGAAACCAGGGAATATTCGGGTGTGGTACATACTGTAAGTAGTGGGGGGAAAATGTGACATGGTGGTGTCAGGGATCTGAACTGAAGGGATAGATGAGCTGAGGAGTCAGAGAAAATGCAAGGTAAAGCAGTGAAGGACTGCTTACATTGTCGAAGTACAGGAACTTTTTTGTTTCTTGGGGTTTTTTTCCCGCTTCTTCTTGCTGCACTTCTGCATTAAACCCCTTTGGCAATTAAATTGCAAAACTAAACATACTTTGACTCAAGGGACAAAAGTGTGATTTATCTGTATCAATGTATCTCCTCTGGTTATTTAGGTAGCCCAATTGGAGGAAGTGGTGGATCCTGTTCTACCTTGGGTGCAGAATAAGGGTGCCTGGTGCATAGTATTCCAGCTTTGACTATGGTATCTACAGGATCTGGCCTGCACATTGCAGAGGTTCTTGTTATTCCTTTGGGACTGCAGTCCAGATAAACTGGTATTTAGTCTCCTACAAATAGTTTATAGGCATGAACCTGTCAAACATACTGGCCACTAAACATGCTGTAATTAATTGTCAGTTAATCATTAAGCTGTTAAAATTATATTAAATGCTGGAAAATCTATGGCTTATCTACCACACAGATTTAAGGCTTTTAAAGGCTGACAAATCTTCTTTATTGTCAGTTCAGCATTATTGATGTCTTTGGCCTTTAAAATACACAGCTTCAATTACATAAGTTACAGTCTTTTATTGCATCAGCAGCTTTTCAGTGCTAATCTTACTGGTGGTCTGTAGTTTTTCATGGATTGGGAGAGGTGATTCTAATAAAACTTCTGACTTTTAAAATACTGGCAAAATATGTTTCACAGAAAACACCGAAGGTGACTTTTCCTGTTCTTTTACCCTAGAACAGTGAATGCCTCACTTCTCAGGGGTTTCAATATGAGAGAGGGCCAGCAGATGAGAGTTACAGCATAAACAATCCAGTGAAGCTGTCCTAGACGGGTGAGATTTTAATAGAGAGCTTGAGAGGAATTGAGCAATATGGGCTCTCCCATAGGTGTCTTAGGTTCCATGTCTGCTGTTACAGGAGAGGATAAAGAAATGCAGTTGGAGTCACTTGCAGATTTCCTGTGACTAGCAATGTACTCTGGAAATAAATGGCAAATGCCAGCTTGTTCCAGTCTTGCAATTGTCAAGACACTGACGAATGATAATATGAGTTTGGCTGGCCTTACTTTTAGACTGAAAGAGTATAAGATTAAAGGTTTTATACCTTTAATTTTATACCTGTCTTTTCTATGAAGTGAATCTTATTTACACGCTTTTTAAACATCCATAATTCTGTGAACGCATTGCACTATAGAGCTACCTGCATATGAGCACTGAGCCAGGTAGTCTTCATTGGCTGCAATAAGAGGCCAGTCCTTTAGATCTGAAATTGCAACCACCCAGCATGCAGCTGAAACCGAGGGGGATGTGCTTCTGCCTCAGTTCTGCTTATTTTCTTGGAGCACTTTTGGTTTCTTTTCTGAGAGCTCCAGGACTCCATGTTATTCCTGGGCATTAGGTCCTGGCTCAGCCTCTTGTCTACAGATAAGTAGTCACATGGCTTTGGCCTACCTTACCACTAGTTGTCAAGCAGAGTGTATCTGCATATTTTTCTTATTAGACACCCTTTGTTAAATCATTTATGGTACTGTCTGTGATGGTGTCACATTCTCTGCCACACCTTGAATGTTAGATAGAATGCAGAGGTTGTTCAGTGTTGTCTGGCTTTTAATTACCTCTACAAGTTGTTTAGCAGAATAATCTTTACTTGTCTGTCCTTAGAATCCTGAGCTTTCTTGAAGCTGCATGTTATCTTAACACTTTCATAAAATATCTCACTAAAGTCCTTGAAACTGTCCATGGAGTGAGGAATGTTTTATTCCATTCCTTAATCCCAAACCTTATGTGGAAATGCTACCCTGCTATCCACAGCTAATACCGTTTTCAAAATCCAATTTCTGGCTAGCTCCAGCTCCAGTGTTGTGCTAGCCAGGCTTGGGAGGCAGAGCCTTAGAAGGCAGCAGGCAATCTCAGAGAATCTGACAGCTCCAAGCTCTATGAACACGTAGGCAACCTAAAGGTTAATTTATCAGCCCCTGTGCACCTTCAAGTTTTGCTACTCCTCATGGGTCCTTAGGGTAGTGAGCCATCTGTAACTTTGTTTCTCTCAGGATTTTTCTCTGAAAATTTGAAGTTTACAAGATGTTACCTTTTAAAGGTCATCTAGCAATGGTGACTTCCTTGATCCTGCTGATACGTTGCCTATGCCAATCCAAAACTGTGATCCTGGGGGAAATTTTATAGGTGCAGCTTTTGTTATCTCGAAGTATTGGTGGAGGAGTGTGTGTTTTGGGGTAGAAAGTCTCCTCTTGCTTCTATTCTGTGCAAAGCTCCCTAGCTGCTGCAACACACACACACTCCACCACCACCACCACCACCTGCTCCCATCCCTGGAGCCCCTCTGTGTGCCACAGATGGAGAAAACCTTCTCACTGATCTCCTTTAGCACTTGATCAAGCAAGATCTCAGTGACATTTGGCGCTGGCTCCATCCTGTACCTAGTGTTCACATGACTTCAGGAAGAGCAGGTCTGCTGGATTCTGGCTTTTCTGACACCAGCCTACTGCTTGGGGGGGTGTGGATAGAGCTGCACATTTGGGAATATTCTCATTATTGTCTTATTCTCATCATAGTCTCATCACCTAGTTTATTTCTAGGATATTGGCTATCAGTATATCCCAAGAAACTGATATAGTGGTTTGGATATCCAGCCTTTGACTTTCCAATGCTTTCTCCAGTGTCCCTTGCTGATTGTTTTTGCAGTGACTCCTTTCAGAAGAGCCCAAGAAGTGAAGATTGTACTTCTTTTAGGAGATCAGGACAGGTTCTTTTGCTCTGGGTCAGTAAGTTCTTTTTACCAATGGATGCTAAAGATGGGGTGTGGAGATCCATTGCATGCCATAAAAATTGGACTGTGTGTATTTGTAAATTTACAATGAGGTTTACCTCCCTGGTAGCAGGAGTTAGATTTTCACAAAGTGTTTCGCAAGCTATTTCTAACATTTTGAGTGAGTGGGTTGCAAGAACCGATGCTTTTTCACTGATCAAGGCCATTTCCAGGTGCTTGAAAGAACAGTTGGAGTAATTTGGCTGCCCAAATGCAAATATGCAAGTTCCAGCCAGGTCAGGGTGGCTGCTGTGTGACATGAGGCCTCAGAGGAGGTGCCTCAGTGCTCAGTGTCCCAGGACATCCCTTTCTGAATGTGACTGTCATTGTTCCTGTGACACTTCTGAATTGCCAGAAGTGATAGATCCTAAGGCACTATGTAAAGGGGCACCTGTCTTTCTGTAAGTATTAAATGTGAGGACCAGGAGTGCCAACACAGCAGAAAAAACACACAAATAACCTTTGAAAACCTTGACTTTATGCAGAGAGTCACATACAATTTACATTTGGGAAACTGAAGTTTTATATTTGCATATGCATGTCATCCATAAAAATTCAACATATTGATACCCTTTTAAATTTTAAAATACTTAGGCTATTTCTGCATTATTGCCTTTTAAACCATTGTTTGGAAAATAGTTTTGTTTGTTTACATTTGAACTTCTGATTGCTTTGCAGTTCTGCATTTCACTACGGTAGCAGATGTTGGTGACATTTTATAGAGCATAAATAACAGCTGTGAGCTGTGAAGTCATAATTCTATCAGGGGATCTTTCTTACAGCTTGTCAAAATAAAAGAGCAAATTTTGAGTGACAAATATGTATGTATTTGCCAGAAGTTTGTTTCAGGCATTGCTGGGTACTCGCTGTTTTCATGGAGCCAAATACCATGACCTGTAGAGGCTGAAATAAGAAACTTGAAGGTGTCCTAATATGCCCAATGTGTACATCTGAGCAGATACAAGGGACCTTGCTTGGAAAGAGTCAAGAGATGAACAGCATACTGCTGTCTCAGGGAAAAACTGGTCTCCTCACATGGTGTAAAACAGGCTTAAAGGTATATTAAGAAAACCTCCTGTTCTGACTGTTGTCGAGCCTCTCTGCTGGTCACACTCCCAAGGCGTGAGACTTTCACTGCTGGGACCAAAGCCCCTTCACAGCGGGCGGCTCCAGTGGGAGCCCAGCTTGACTCCTCACATGCCCCACTCACACAGTCAGACCAGGTTTCCCATGGCAGTGTCAGATGTCTCATTCCATAAAGCCATTTATTTAGGGCACAGTAACACAGAAACAGCCCGAGCTGCTTCCTCTGAGGAGGATCCCCAGCAAAGGAAGCCGGGATTTTCTCCCCTCACAAATTACCAGCTCACAAGTCTCTCTCTTCCTCCCGAGTCTCTCAGTGCGCACCCACCGGCCGTGCCAGCGCTCTTTGTGCCATTCCTTATGGGAAAGGTTGGCAGTTCACGGCCTCTTGTCTCTCTGGGCTCCCAGGCAGAGCTCCATCTGCACCTCACGCTGCAGCTTGCAACCGGGCTGCCTGCAGCAGCTGTGCTCCTCGACAAAGGGGTCTATGTATTTATTAATGACAGCAAAGTGGCAATCTGTGAACTAAACTTTCATGATCAATATAAAACAGGTGAACTCCAATACCAGATACAAGACATTAATAAACAGCCACAAAGGTGTTTAGGTTTCTAAGCACTTTTCTGCAGCTCATGCTAAACACAGACGTGAACACATATTCACAGTAACCTACACCTCCATGCTACTGTGTCTTGGCCTATGAGACACAGAAGTGCAAAGGGGTTACACATGAGCAATGTCTGACTTGTCTGAGGTCTGTTTTCTACAGATAATTAAGGCAGCTTGTCTTTTCTTCTTTCAGACATATTCTATTCTTTTGCCTGGACTTTTTCTCTCTGGAAGTTGGGCTCTTTCAACTTTGATCCAGCATTTTTTTGGGGTGTTTGCCTGTATATATAAATATATCTTTCATATTTTCATAGATTTATCAGTGCATAATCGTACATAATAATTTTTAAAAGTACTGAGCAGGGAGACAGGGCATCTGTCAGGCTTCCTCAGAGTCAACAAAACAATAGGATCAAAATCAACTTTGAAACCTGTTTAAATCTGATCGTCATTGTAATCACTTGTCATATAAGTTCTTGAAGGCAAAGCACTGAAAACTTCACTGCTTATTTTTTAAAAACAGTCCATAATTTAAAATATTTCCAGTAATTTTGAATACATATGTATAATGGGGAAACCAAGGAGAGATAAAGAAACCTTCCCATAGAAATGAATATTCAGGTGTTGCTAAAAAATCTGTTTATGTCTTTCCTTTATCAAAAAAGTGACATGTCATCAAAAAAGTGAAATGCCTTGTCGTGACAAGGCATTTTATTTCCTGTAGTGCACCTTTTCAACATTTCTACCTTTCCGGCAGGTAAACCCGGGTGTTCTGTGTTGTAGCTGCGGGATGTCAATGGTGCAGAGAGCCCTTCCTCTCGCTAGATGGCACCGCTGCCCTCGGAACAGGGTCCTCCTAGGGCCGCATTTTTGGGTAAAAAGTTTCCAAAGAGCTCCTTCCGTTTATGAGGATTAACTGCGCTTTGTCTGGGTCCTGCAGATGTGGCAAGTTAAACACATTCCTGTTGATTCGGTGTTAATTCCTGAGCCTATCTGGACTGCTCGTTTTTGCTCCAGGTTTGCTGGTTTTTTTTTTCCTATCCACACACTGAACAATATTGCAGAGATTGTGCAAACCCAGATGTAAGTTGGCTTGTCAGCACAAATACAAAGGGTGGTTCAAGAACTGAAATAAAAGTAATATAGTCTCAAGTCCACGTGGCTTGGGTTGTTTTCAAATCTGTAAGATATATGGACCCTGGACAACTGGAATTATCTCAGATGAATGACCTGAAAAAATAAGCAATGTCTTCGCTGCAGCTGGGGAGAGACTGGGAGAAAGGAAAAGATGAACAGAATGTGAGCCCCAAAATCTGCACTGGAGGAAGGGCTAAGACCTGGGAAAAGCACAGACCAACCAAAATATGCACGGAGACCCCCTACAAAGTCCTTTTGAAACTCCTCCAAATCAAAGTAGTTCTCAGAGGTGTGACTTGTTGTCTGACCCAATGAAAAAACAAAGGAGAAATATTTGTTGAAGTTCTGAGCTCAGTTTGGAATGATCTGCAAGTGTACTTTCTTTTAAAGCAAAATTCCAAAGGCACACATTGAATTGGTACTTCTTTTAAAATGAATTTTTTAAAGTAAATATTTGTAGCATTTCCCATACTGTATTTTGACCCACATACAAGCTCACACATGTGACCCTCCAAAAACACCCCAGTTGCTGAGATTCAGTTCTTGTGCGGGTTCAATTTCCTTCTATCTCTGTATGTATTTGGCTCCTTATCCAGGAGAATGAGTGGCTTAGGGGTTAAATAAAAGTCAGGAATCATTGCTGAAGGAAAAGAATGGGCATTCAATGGGGAGTTAAAAAAGGCAAAATGAATTCATGGTGTAAAGAAAAAATGAAATTGTGTATTGCTTCTGACATAGGGTAGTTTGAGGGGATCACTGTCTTAATTGCTTGAGCTCTCAAAAGGATTCCTGCTTGTCCAAACTGCTCTCTGCCAGGGGAGGACATCCTGATGTTATCAAATCCCTTCGCAAGTGCTGTTTTTCAGACACCTGGGGTACACACATTGTGTTGGTGGCTTCACACTCAAACTTCAGGTTTATTTTTTTAAATACCTACTGCACAGTCAGTTGCTGAGGTCTCCAGCCACTAAAAAGCTAAACAACAGGATTTTAGCCTTTACAGTAAAATCCAATCAAATAGATAGTTGTAAATTAATTATGATTAATTTCTTGTGAACTAGTTTTTGGCTGTCTTTATTTTTTTAAATTCTGAGCTTTTAGTTAAAATGGCTTTTATTTTCAAATTTCTAAGCTGTGAGTGCAATTTAATCTAATGCAATTTATTTTGAGGATTGAGGATTCAAGGGATTAGAAGGATATGATAAACTCCAAGTATCCTAAAAGCTGACTGAAAATATTATCGGGTGCATTATAAATGAAGGAGCCCAAAATAAAACCAAGGGAATATTCAGATTCCCAAATACACATGGGGAGCAGAATCTCTGGTGCTATGGCTGCATCTACTGGTTCATTGTATCAGGAGACCCCTTCAAGTGATGATTATTGGCAGGAAAGGGATTTGAAGAGAGAGGAGCAGCAAGGCTGTTTTCAAGTGGAGACAGGAATTAAAGATGCTTGGGTAGGATGGAATTTTCTGAAGCATTGTGAATGCTAAAGGAATGGGCAGGAGCTGCTAGAATAATTTGGTAGCATACTAACGTCAAATCTGTTCAAGGGTACTGTTGGAAAAAATCTTACATTAAATGTTTTATTCCATATTTTGGAGGATCATTCATAATGGATCTTCTGTTTTATGGAAAGTTGCTCCTATCTTTACATGCTTAGCATGAACAGGGGTGGAGGAATTCCTAGAAATGTAAAGACACCGAAAATCAATAGAGAACATGTTAGGCAGCCTTCTGTGTGTCTCACCCTTCAGCCTGCTAAGTGGCTGCTTTGAGTTCCCAAGCATACACCACCCAGATGACACATCCCTGTGCCCAAGGGGGCCCCCTGGCACGGTGCAGGTGCTGATCAAATTGGAGCTTCCTTGGAAGACAGAGGCAAGAGAATACTGCCCAGCACCTTCATCCCAGCCACCCTCCATACTCTCTTTCTCTCGAGCACTGCTCTTACACTTGGCCTCCCATTGTGGCTGCTCTGCAGCTCAAGTGCAAAACCATACAATGGCTCTGTCCCCTCTCACATGCCACAGCAATAAAAAAATGTGGCAATGGAGAGAAAAGGTGAAGTTTATTGATTTGGACTACTCTCAAGAGCTACAGCTAGGGGATGTGAAGACTACAGGGGAGAGAATGCTATGCCTAAGACTACATCAGCTCTTGGGAACTTGAACTCTATGAAAAACTGCAACTTCTGGGGGAGCAGACTGTTGGGAACCTTATAACTAAGCCTAAGAGTGGGGGATGTTGCAGTGCCTGGGCTGAGCATGCCCTGCAAATGGCGAGCCAGGCTGGAGAGACACCGTCAAGGGGAGAAGTAGATTTTCCTCCTCTTCCAAAGGCCCCATTTCCTTGGTCTCTTCTCTCCTGGCCTCTGCAGAGGGTGACGGTGCAGATACACCCACATCAGGGTACGGCTGTCCCTCAGCAGCTGGAGCATTTCCTTGCAGCAGCCATGTCCCTGGCAGCCTGTCCCTGTGGAGGCCAGGGGGCTTGGCTGCTCCTCCTGGAGGGCACAACACAGGGAGACTGATGTGAGAGAGCAGAGGGACAGAGAGACACTGAACCCTCTCGGGCTGGCTTTGGCCTCTCTGGGAGCCACTCACACCTGGCTGGGTGGCCCTGGATGCAGGCTGGTGTCCTTGGGGCTCAGCCTGGGCCCGATTCCCAGGGGCTGAGCCTCTCCCACTGCCTCTGGGCCCTGTGCAAAAGGTTGCCCAAGAGGCCCAGGACCCCGGGGACCTGTCCAAATGTTCTTCTCTGTGCGGGCCCTCAGGTCTTGCCTGACACCGGCTTGGCCCAAGGCCTTGGACAGCTGCTGCCACCCCCCCAACCCTCCCATGGGCACTGTCCCACCTGCCTGACTTCCTTCCCTCCCTGACCTCTCCCCAGAATCTCCAGAGGCTTCTGGACAGCCACCAGCCAAGTGAAATGGCCGCCGTCAGCAGGTCCAGGTTTTCGAAGCTCCAAGAAGTCAGCTCCACGCGCCCCAAGGGAGTCATCTCTGGGCTCAAGTCCCACTGCTCCAGGGCCTCATCAAGCACAGCTGGGGTGCCTGTGTCCACAGCAGGACAGACAGAAGTGTCCAGGGGATGTCCCAAGACCACCAGCAGCGCAAGTGGCAGGATCCAGGGGAAGCTCTGGCCCTCCATGCTTGACCAGCAGTGAACAACCTCTGGCCTTGTTGTGTGTGCGCCAAGGTCTGCCCTGGCTGTGGGCACGGGCTGGCAGCGGTTGCCAGCCGTCACGCTGTGCCTGGGGCTGTGATGTCACAGAAGCACGGCATGCATTGCCTTGCAAGAGCCCTGGGAGACCATGCCATTCATCCCCAGCACTGCAACTAGAGCGTGGCACTGAGTGCCACACCCAGGTTTTCCATTCCTGGGCACCTCCCACTGTAGGGATTCCACCCTGGCCAGCCCTGAGCAGCCCATTCCAATGTGGAATCCCCCTTTCCAGGGAAAACATTTTTCCTAATGTTCAACCCAAACGTCCCTTGGTGCAGCTTAAACCCCTTCTTGACATTTGCTCTCTCTTGTCCTTGCCCACCTCTGAGAAGGCTGGCACTGCCTGTAAGTTGCCTGTAGGCAGGAGCAGAGGCTGTGCCAAGGAGTCCTGCTCTACTTTTGGACCATTGCAAGGGGCTGCTTTCCTTATTCCTTGTATATTTGTATTAAAGAAGAGAGCATCCCTTCAGGAAAGAATTACTCTGTGTAACAAGCAGTTGGTACAACAAGTCTCCATAAAGAGTCCAGAAAAAAGACTGAGGCTGGAAAATTGAAGTGGACTAGTAGCTGTCAGAAGTACAGGGCTCTGGAAGAGCTTTCCAGTCAGCAGAGCCTTGAGTTTTAAGATGGAGCTGGAGCAGCACATGAAAGGCAGTTCTGTGATGGGATTGCTATGGCAGCAGGCCAATCCCAAGGTCCCTTCAAGAGCTGTAGCTCTCCAAGCTAAGGAGAATGAGACTCAGAAGGGACAGAACTAGTCTCTGAAGGCTAAGACTGGATCCACACCCAGGGAACAAGAGCAGGGAGAGAACGAGCACAGGCAGTCACCTGAGACAGGACAGAGGAAGCATGTCAAGGAAAGGAGCAGAAGCTTGGAGCGTGGGCCAAAGCCTCTGTAGCCTCTCAAGGGGAATTCTTACCAGAGGAGTGCAACCAAAGAAGAGGTCCAGCTCCCAGGGATCTGGCAAGCTGGAGCACACTGTGTAGGAATGGTGCTCAGTCTAGGGTGGCCCTGCTTGAGGCTGCCCATCAAAGGCAGGGATGTGCCCCAGGGCTTGGTGCCAGCAGCTGCTGGAGCTGGAGCCACACACAGAGCCCTGCAAGGAAGGTTGGAACTTCTGAACTCTGATGTGGCTTCAGGTAGTGCATGGTGTCTATACCTGCAGCTGTCAGTGATGGGGGCATCCTCAATTTTGGGACACATCTCATATTTGAGGCACTGAGCCACTAGTGGGCTGACCTGTGCAATGCAGAGAGCAGGGTTTGCAGCACGCAGAAGGAGGATGACAAAACTGGCAGGATCTTCTGGGAGTCTCTTCAAAGAAACATGTGCTTGAAACAGGAAAGGAGGGCCCAGAAGAAGAGCAGGACAAGGAGGACTTAACCCTTTTCTTTTCCACTCCAATGCCCATTTGTTTTATTTGAAGTGATTTGACACAAATACATACAGGATGGAAGAGAAACAGAAAGAGGTCTAGGCTCAGTCTAGAAATCCTGAGTTCACTGTGCTGACTGACATGGAAATTTTAGCCGTGCCCTGGCAGGCAGGAGTGTCACCCATGTCTTGAGGGCTATTGATAGCAGGCCTAGAAACACTGACCTGGCAAAGGAGGGGATTGTCCCTCTCTGCCCTTCACTCAAGTGGCCTCACCTTAGACATTTTGTCCATTTTTGTGTGCTAAAGCAGAAGGAAGATCTAAAGTTGTTGGAGACCTTTCAGGGCAGGCCTACAAGGATGATGAAAGGCTTTGAGGGGAAGCCTTATGAGAAGCTGCTGAGCCATAAATTACCAAAATATCTCTTAGCTGAACAGTTTTGGGGTGTGACTGTGGTACCTGAGAAATAATGTATTCATATGAGCCTGGGGACTATGCTGGAGAAAAACACAACCAAGTTTGACCCTCAGGACTGTAGAGTAATACCTGGGTTTTTTTTCCTCAACAAGCATTGCAAGGCAATATATCACCATCACCAGCAGTCCATGACCTAAAATCAGTCTGGCATGCAGCAGAAGACTTTTATTTTTACCTTGCATTTAGTAATAGATGCAGTTGACGTTTATCTTACCATTTAAAAAGGATAGGAGAATGCAGGTACTTAGCCAAGGACACAGATTCTCCTTGTTCTTATGTTTGTGAAGGAGAGGTATCTTCCTTGACACCTACTCCTTACAAGGGTGTTATCATTTTATGTACCAAAGTTTAGGTGCTCACTAGATGGGATGAGAGAGCACTGAAGAAGATTTGCACGTGATGTAACCACCAGGAGCAATGCTGTGGGGTTTCACTGCAGCACAGCCACGGGCTGTGGCTGTGGTTGGTCTCAAGTAGCTGTAAGCAAAATATATCATAGGGTTGCTCCAAAAAATACCGTAACTGTCTGGATGTTACTCACTGTTAGTCTGGATGCCAGATTGTGATGTGGCTTTGTGGGACATGCAGATGGAGTTAGCCCAAATGAAAGACCACCTTCAGAGAGAAAAACACAGAAATTGGTTTTTTGGGTTTTGGTAGAAATTTGTATTACTGACATCCTCTGATGAAACCTGTGGTCTGACTGAAAAGAAGAGGAAAAAGTGTGCAATATTCACTGCCAAATCATCCTTATTAACATAGTAAAGCACCACTTCTGATATTGCTTTTGGTAGTTCTGGCATCTGTACATCCCTCTAGAGAGGGAATGAAGAAGGCTAAAGCAGTGTCAAGTTAAGCACTTTGCATGGAAGGAAAGGAAAAACCAAGATAACTATTGGAAGAATACTGTAGCACTAGCTGTTGTACAGAGGGCAGTAATTTAGACCTATTAAGAAGATTATTAGAGTTATTTGGAAGAATAAGAATGGAATACTTATGAAGTTCACAGGAACTTGTCAGATTATATGAGATCCTTTTGCTTCAATCTGGATTGCTGTTACACCAGGATGAGGGATGAAGAGAATAATCTGCCTCTTCCTGCCTGTGGGATAAAAAGAATCCAAACTCTTGTAGATGTACATCTTGAGAGGCTGTAGGGAGTCAGTTTTCTCAAGCAGCCTGTAGGTAACCACCATACCCTGAGCAATCAGTGAATCAGAATTCCCCTGACTGAGGGCAAAATCTGAGGAGCAAGTCAGCCAGGGCACATTTTAGAGCCTTTCACAGACCTGGTAATGTTGCACAACTTACACTCATGGCTTACTAAGAAAGTCTTTCCTTTCTTCCCCCCACTCCCCTTTCTACTTCCACCCAGAAGCTCTAATCCTGCTGTGGTTAACAGCTTGTCTTGGGGAAAACCTGTTGTTGATAAAACTGCAGCTCTTCACACGTCCAAATTTCCAGTGAACCAAATGGGATTTATTTCTTCAGGCTTTCAGGGACAAATGAAGAGCTGTAGTCAAGCCTACCAGTGGAGGTGAGGTTTTGCAAACCTTGGGAGCTGAACTGCCAGGAGGGCCATCTGGCTGGATATAAACTGGTCCTTTTTACATTATGCCTTTTTGGGGGAGATTCTTATAATTTCTGATCTGTGCTTTGTCAGGTTTCACAGGCTGTGTGATACAGGCAGCAGTAATCCCACATTTTAGACTGACAGTAATGTGTTTCTGATGGCAAAATGAACTGTGACCCCTGAGGAAAAGGATTATCCCATAATCCTGCTAAGGCAGTGGAGGGGCTCTATTAAACCAGCTGTGCTCCTTGGCAGAGCTGACTTTTCTGGATGGTCTACAGGATGCCTGCCCAGCATCTCTCCCATGGCACAGCAGTGCCTGGGGCTGGGTACAGATACTGCTGTGAGAACAGAGACCACACTGCTGAGCTTCTAACCACGTTGGCTGATTCTGCTTTTTAGTGGTTATAAAATCACAGTTCCAACTGTGATGTGTAATCTCAGATGTGGGCAGGATTTATCATGGAAACAATTGGATTTTGGCTGCCTTGCTGAATAATAGCTCATGTTGTGAGTGAGAAAGTTGCACCAGAAACCAACAGCTGGTTGGCTTACCACTAGAAAATGTAAACTAATACTGTTGATATAAGAAGGACATCACCAAGAAGTCATAGCTTCTATACCCTGTTGAAGTAGATCTGAATTATTCCCTCTGTCAGCAGCTGAAATACCAAATTGAGATAATATTTCCCCACCACAAAAGGGAGAAAATAACTATTAGATTCTTTAGTATTGTTTCTCCTAATGTTCTCGGCTGTGTATTTGTTATCTTCTCTCTCCTTTCTGTACTGAGACATCAAAACTTGGGTAGATTAAAGTATTAGTCATACTGAATTTTAATTATATTCAGTTTAGACCTAATCTAGAATACTTCTGCATTTTTGACTTGGACAAGAATGAATTTTTGAGACAGTCTGTCCAGCCACAGGCATGCAAATTACTCACTCACACAAGATCCTAAGAGTGAGAATACACCAAGAAGGCTTTTCTTCTTGGATTTTACACAGAACCTCGGATTTTACACAGAAACTCTCTGGGTGCTAAACACTGGCCCTTCCCTCCTTTTCCTTGTTCCATGTGCTGTAAATAAGATGATTTTAAGTGAGGAACCTACAAAAGGCTGAGTATAAGGAGAGACCTTTCATGCTCCTTCACAGTTTGGTGCCACCTCTTGGAGACACTTGTTTTCCACTTCCTCATTTCCTGGGCTTTCAGACTGTTCTACACCCATTTGTACCAGAGAGGATGAAGAGCTGGAGTGCCACATTTGAGGATAATTAAATAGACCCCTCGTCTAATTTGTGGCCTCCTCTAGATAATGAATAATGGAAGTTTTGTTAAATTTGAAAGATTTTCACTCTAAGAAAGCTTAATAGATTTTTTTATTAAGACCTAGTAATACTTTAGAAATTTCTGCGTTAAGATAGGAAAGTCATGGCAGGTGTTTCCCAGCTAGTTATTCTGCAGAGAACTTTTTTTGTTGGGCTTTTTTTAGTTTGTCTCCCCCAGACAGCAATAACTGTAATGTATGGCAGATCTCAGAGCACACTGTTCTCTTCATGATGAATTATTTATTTAGCCTTCTGAATTTATGAGGCAGCATCTCCATGCGAAGCAATGTGATACAGCTCTACATCACGCCCTGGGACAAAAACACTGTACTGCCTTGAGAACAGAAGGGAACGTTGGGTTGGTAGGACATCCTAATCTCTAAACTATAACTGCAGTAGGACAAAGGAATCTACATTCCTGCTACAATAGAAGTGGGGGTTTTAATCATTGTAGCAACAAGAGTAAGACAGACTTTGGATTAAACAGTAAGGGAAGAAAATTCTTAGTAATAAGAAAAATTGATCCTGGGCCATAGGGACAGCTTACTACTGCAGAGGAATTAAACAGGTTAGATGAAATGTCAGGTATAATCATGCACTGAGTATGATTTAATCCAGGAGGGTGACCCAAGATCACTCTCTCTTCATGGTCTCATTATCCAGGGTCCTATTGTGCACCAGTGCTTTTACCAATCAACTGATTTCTTAATTTTGTGCAAGGTTGTATCATTACCATCTGTTATTTGGTGCTTTGGGTTTGGATATAGAAAAATGTCATGTGCAAGGACAATGTGTTCTATAAAATATGTGTGCATTGTCCTTTGTGGATCTTGCAGCAAAAAGTCTTTTCAACCTTCATGGTTGCCCAAAAATGTGACAGGTACCACGTCACCCTTCATCCTGGCAAGGTGAAGGGATGGCTCATCTGGGAAAAGTCCACAGGCAGAATTTGAGATACTCTTCTAACTGGAGATAAATAAATATTAAGGTAGATCTGGGATATCTCCTAAGTTTTCTATGCTGAATATTGTTTTGCTGGAAATGCAAAATGTTCTGCTGGAAAGGCACAGTGACAAAATCCTGATGAAAGTGGTGTCACAGCACAAAAGAACACCTGGAAGGGTGGAAGATGAGACAATCTTGCTTGAGGAGAGGTAGCAGCAGGTAGTTTCTGTGGTGTGGAGTGTGTAAGTGAATGCCAGGAAAGGATTTCCACACAGCCTTTGAGAAGAGAAAATGATCAAAGGAACATAAAATTACTGATTTCAGTTCTGGTTCTACAGAAATATATTTTCTGGTTTCAGTTTTTATTCTACTCTGCTCTACCTTTACCCAGTATTTGAATATTTGGTAAGAGCATGCAAATTAAATCTTTACTGGATGCATCAACCTGGACTTCGGCAGCATGTCAGGTTTAATGGGATCACTGTATGCAATTCCAGCCTCAGCAACTGGTCACAAGTCACAGGATTTCTACCTCACCACAGGACTTGGCAGAAAACAAAAGGGAGGTGGAAATTAAGAAAACAGCTCATCCTGCAGATAGGCTGTTGAGAAAATAACCACGGTGCCACAGATGGCAGCACGCCTTTGCTGGGCGTTTGCATCTCTAGCTAGTAGGAACTTGCCAGCTTGAGTGGAGTTACCTTGATACTAAGGTAAAGACTGTTTCTACCAAATTAACTGATGGAAAGAAAAACAACCTCCTGCCACACACATACCATTTCACACAACGTTTTTCCACACTTGTGTTATGTTTTTGCCAATTGAAGTCTTTCCTTGGGGCTGCTGAACTTGCAGAGTTTGTCCTTTTATTTACCCAAAGAAGAGATACATCTTGATGGTAAAAATACAGACTTCTCTACACTGCCTTACCATTGTTGGGGTTTTTTAACCATTTTTTGGATAGACCATGTTTTAATTTCTGTCTACTAATTTAATGTAAATGGATTACTCTTTGATGCAGTGTTTCCATCCAACAAGTCAATACTAGTCACAGCAGTGACTTTAGTGATGTGAATGTTGGCCCACAGGAACTGCAGTCCTAAATTAATTTGAAAGTGGTCACTGAAATACTTGCATGAAAAATATAAACTGCTGAAACAAGAGGAACCTAGAAACAAGAGGAATCCTTCTCTCTTTCTCAGGAAAACCTGAGAGACGTGCTTCCTCTGAGGACATGTTACTGAAATATCTGAAAACATTCAAATAACCTCAAGAAAAATTGTTGCAAGATTGCTACAGATGCTTCCTTGCTCTTATGGGAAACTTGTTAATCTTAAAACCTGTGAAAAATATGCATATTTTCTCTATTCAGCATAATTTCATATTTCTATGTGTGGGAAGGAAGGTAGAGGATTAAATAACTGTGCTGGAGGCAATTAAAACAGAAGGAAGAAACTACCACAAACCCCAAATAAGGAGAAAAATCCCTAAAGTTTCACTGAAGCCAGCCAGAGAGTTGGAGAAAGAAGTCCCTATGAAGCATGAAATCTGCTTTTGTCCCTGTAGTTTACAGTGACACCAGC
This sequence comes from Parus major, assembly GCF_001522545.3. NCBI lineage: Eukaryota > Metazoa > Chordata > Aves > Passeriformes > Paridae > Parus > Parus major. The sequence goes on from NC_031769.1 coordinate 50,914,943, forward strand.
TTCACAACACACAGAGTAGTGCACTGCTTTGGCTACTGTGTGGCTCTTGCCTTGGTGAATGCTGAGAGATGGTGGATGCCATTCCTGTGCTAGCCTTAATTCCCTCTCTAACCTCCAACCAGCACATTTTCTCACTCAGGAAAACAGACAGCTGACAAGAAGGCTGTCCTCTAGATTCTCCCTGCCAGGAGGTAGTCACAGCAGGTGGGAGATAACAGCAGTGAGCTGGCCAGGGGCAGAGTATAGCTCAGGAGCAGACAAAGCCCTTGTTTCACCACAATTCTGAACTGCCTCTGCTCTGAGCTGCCTCTGCTCTGCTCTGCCTTGCCCTGAATTCTTTAGCAACCTTTGGGCTAGCCATTTGTTTGTCTTGAGAAACATGGGGGATTATTCTTTAAATTTTTTTGGTCACTCTGATGCCTTGTAACTTCCCAGAAAGGTCTTTTATAGGTTTATTTGAATTTTGACTGTGCTTGACTTAACTGCAATCAATTATTGCATTAGCAATGAAACAAGCTCAAGTTAAAAAAGAAACAAAACAAAACAAAACAAAAAACCCCTTCCCAACCCTTGTAAGCTTTTATTCAATCACCACTGTCTGCATCCAATGTTCCCACATCGAGTGTGACCACACTGGCAGGAAATCTGCCTGCAAGGCCACTCCAGCAATGGCTGAGAAATAAATCCAGTGCCTAAAGGAGGAGAGAGGTAGAGCCCTGTTCACAGGAGAGGGACAAACTTCACACATTGTCTGTAAAGGGATGCCCTTTTCGGGGCTCTTTCTATTGAATGCCAAAAAAAGTGGTAGCAGCACTGACTGATATTTTCAGGGGAGCAGGGGACTTTTTATTTGTAGAAATAAAAAGTGCTGCACAGTGCTGCAGCTGGTAACAAACAGACAACTTCTTTTATTTCCTGCTGTCCTGTGTGTTTATTCTGCCTCATCCAGCAGCTCCAGCATTATTTGCAAGGATGCTACTAACCCTGGATAATTCACTCATGGTGGCTCTAATATGTTTGCACTCATCTTTGTAACAGTGCTGTGAGGTACTGAAGAACCAGGCTCTGTAAAAGATCATCATCCCTTTTTGTGTGTGTTTTTTTCTCATTCAGTTCTAAAATTCTGCTGTTGTGTTTTCCTACCTTTTTTCTAACTTTGAACTCTGCTGTGCATCCAAAGGGACATGCCTTTAAAAAGACTTTGAGAATGACCTTGCTTTCTGTGAGAATGACCTCGCTTTCTGGGGAGAGTCTGCTTATCCAGTTATGCTTTTAAATTAATTTCTGCATTTTGGTGGTTTTCTTAACTGTTACCCATTCAAGCTAAGCCTGAGATTTTCTCATCAATACACTTTGTTTCTGTCTTAGGCCAATGCAAGTCATACATTTGGAGATTGATCGCTGATTTTCTGAGCTCTAGAGGACTTACTCAAAGATGTACTAATCCAGCCCCGCTTGAATAAGCCACAATAAATAAACAAACACAATAGAATGGCCAGATACATGACTTACTTGTGTGCATGGAACAGAACATAAAAGGGTTCCACATTTCCAGTCTGCCTCCTGTGTGCAAGCAGCGTGGGACCCTGTGGATGGGCCAGCGCCCTGTTCCCTCTGCCAGGCAATGCAAATCGGAGCTGCTTCTGTAGGCTTGAAAAGATTAGATGCAATTTCCATATTACAAGTGAGAAAATGCAAACATGCATTAAAAGATTCAGTGTCAGGGCTTCATAATAGAAGTTCTTGGTGGTTTGTCATCTTAAATGCCCTTTAGATAAAGGGTAAGGGCTAAAAATTAATGTGACCTTTTCCTTCTCCCATCTAGATCTAGATCTGTGCCTATTTAGGGAGTGTGCATGTGCTTGGAATGAAAACAGCTTATTTCTGCAAGAGTATGTGAAAACTATGGTGCTAGAAACACTCTAAGAAATCTTAAACTCATGCTGGAATCAAACCTGCACTTTCTCAGGATCCACAAAACTCACAGCTTGACAGTGAAATGCTACAGCTTATGTAAATATGAAAAGTCATTGGCAGGTGTTGCAGCTCACAAGTGGATATATATAATCTCTACTCTTGTACAGACCTCGTGAGTCAAACAGGACTCAAATCTTAAGAACTCTGTTGGTTTAATTTTCATGTAGTTATATTGGAGGTTCTTTATCTGAACTTGTTTTTTCCTGAACTGAACCATAGATTGCCTTGCCCTCGGCTCCCTTGCTAGACCACAGGGTCAGAAGTACTTGCTCACAAAAGAGGTTGCTCACACTGATACGCTAAGCACCTCACAGTCTGAATGCATATATGCTAAAGTGTAAGTCTACAACTGCTAATGGTAGCTGTAGTGATTAATAGTAGTAGTGTGAGGAAAGCCTCATGGATAGTTAGTATGAAATGGGATACAGTCCACCACTCTGATTGCCTTAGAGCTTTTCTCTAGCATTCACAGCATTGTGTCCTTCTCCCACCCCATCAGACTGAAGAATTAAAGACAATCTGGTTTCCTTCTGAAGTAGCACTTGCCTGGGGCTGAACCCAGACCTCCAGTTGCTGATATACCAACATGCATGCTTTGCTTTTGTTGTGCTTTAATCAGATTGGCAGCATCTCCTCAATTAGGAGTGATCAGCAGCAGCAGGCATGGGTAAGGAGGTTACATCTAGATGGCAGTGTTACTTCAGGAGAGCATTAGAAGTCATCCCAGTTCTGCGCGGACTGAGCCTGATTGACCTTACTTTGCAGGAGGAGAACACGCCAAGAACTTATCTTGTACAACCCGTTAGTAAGCTTCAAGGTTTCTTGAGCCTTAGAACAGTCATTTTATGTCTTTACAAACCTGTTCCACCTGTCTGCAGCTTGTCAATATTTATCCTGTGGCTTATTAAATTCCCAGGCCTCATAAAAGGCACTGATTTGTTTTGCTTAACCATTACACCAGACTCACAGTGGTGCATTCATTATATATATATGTATATATATATATGTGTGTGTGTGTGTGTATGTATATATATTTACATATATAAAATTTTCATGCTAATATCTTAATAGGACATTTTGGAAATGGCAAAAATCCCTAAATACTTCTGTTTCATTTTTACTTCCCCCCAAAATCTGTGAACCAGTGAAAACTATTTCTTATTCTGGGAGCATATGAATCCCTGCCAAATATTGTCTGCCTTCTGGTTTATGTTTTTAAAGAGCAAATCTCATATTAGCATCTGGAAAAGCCCCTGTGGTCACAGCTGTGCCATGCCATTGCTATTCTTCTCAAACACTGCAGAGCCCTTTGAAGTATTTCAGCGATGGCCTATGTTATTCAAAACCTCTGCAAGCTTGATGTGTACCTAGATTCAGATATGTGGATCTGCCTTTGGGTTTTGAGCTCAGGATATGCCTGCTCATGCTTTTAGGATGTGTGTTGTGGCTTTATTTTTGGTTCCATATTTCACCTAAAGCCAAAGACTTCCAGTCTTTGTTGTCTGGCTGTTGTTGTTCCACACCTCTCTACTCCATGTCTTCCTTTAGGTGATGAGACAAGTCAAGCAGATTTCACACCAAACCATGATACCCCTTTTATGCATTGCCTAGCCTTAGCATGAAATTCCCAAAAAATGTCAAATGAAGATACGTGTCTGGCAAACTAAAAGTTATGATAACACAGGCAGCTGTTCAGATTTGCAAAGATCAGGTAGAGCAGGTTCAGAGACCTTGTGTGCTGTGAGGTGCATATGTAATACAAGGTTGTCCTTGGCTACAGCAAGAGTTTTATTGCTCTGTTGTACTTCCCTAGAAGAGGTGCTCTTTATAAAGGATTTTTAAAAGCAGTCTTAGTTGTGCTGTCCTTTCTTGTGTGTGCAGTAAGGAGCTCCCCTCAAACTTGTTATAGCTCACATTTTGTCCCTTTTCAGGTCTGAATTCCACCACACCTCCCCTCCCCCCCAGCTTCTTCTGCCCAAACAGGATTGTTCTGATCAATCCATTATTCACTGAGTTTCCTCCTTTTTGTTTGTTGTTTTCACTTCCCTCTGGAAAGTGGGCTTCAGACTGCTTTTATCTCAGTTGAAAGTTTATCCTTACTTATCCATATCCTAGTGCTGTATTTCAAAATCAGAAGTCTTCCTCAGTTGCTTTTCTAAAGAGGAAAAGTCAAACCCTCAGCAAACTACTTTAATTAATGTCAGTTTTATGTAGCCAGTGTTAACTACAAAAATACATAAAGATATTTATGGAGATACAGCAAAAGCCTGTGTGTTTCACTTAATTCTTTGGCATTCTCTGAAACAACAGTTATTTATCAGATACTGTATCTTTATAGATGTATATGAATATATGTGGTTTTGCTATGTCCTGTGTCAAATTATAATATGTATTGATGTGTATATTATCTCTGAGTGAAGATAAAACTCTGTTGATCAGCAGTGTTTTTCTTTTCAAGTCTTGCTAAGATCAGGAAATTAAGAGTGACTCCAATGTAAATAACACTAAGAGTCAGCAGAGCTGTGTTCCCATGGGCCTCATTAGCTTCTTTAGCATGAGGACACAACCTTTTCCTCCTGATCCTTAAAGTTAAAAATGTCATACCCCCAGTATGACAACAAAAGAGTTGGGGGTGTCACATAAGTCTTTCTTCTTTCACTAACCCTATGAAGATTATGAAAATAAAACTTGCAAATGGAAACTCATATAATGAAAAGAATAACTAATTTTCAGCAAATCAAACTTCATAAGCACTTACCAGAGATTAAAATTTTATTTTAAGGTTTTGTTTCTTTTTCAAAGCATCTGTTCTGAAATTATTTTGAATAGACCCAGGAAAGCTTCTCCAATCTTTTATGGTTTATTCCCCCATTTTGCTAGCAGCACCTGCCAGCAATCAGTAAAAAGGGCCCTAACTTTCTGAAAAAAAAAAACCTAAAAAAAAATGCAAGCTGAAATTGCAAATGGACCCTGAGTTCACCACTAATGCTGCTCTTATCCTATGTCCTAAGCTGGAAAATATAGATTGTTTATTTCATATAGTTTTGAATTAAAATAAACACTTTACCGGCTATAATATTAGGCCGCAGTCATAGAGGCCCTTTCTAAATATATCTTTTCCAACATTCAATAACAAGCTTTAGGCAAACCAGGAACTCTCTCCATCTATAGGTTTCCTGTGACATGGGTGTTTGACTTTAGGAGTTACTGGATTGGATCATGGTACCCATAATTCCATGTTGCCTGTGTAGCCCCAGCCATGCAGAAAAGCTCAGTCTACTGTGAGACCTACAGACAATGTTGTGAAATTCCCCAGGCAAAGGTTTATACTTTTTTAATATATGTATATACATTGTCATGTTTCTTATTGTATATAGATACATACATGTATATGGCACATAGAACTGCTGCAGTGTGAATGCTATATATATATATATATATTTAATGTTCATATCTAAATTCTAGATTCTAAATCAATTAATACATTCTAAATTAATGTATTAATATACTGATTCCATTAATGGTTTTGTTGATTCATTACTACATTAATATTTCTATAATGTGTGTGTTTATAACGAAGTAGAGCTAATTTCTCCCACAATGGAGAGTTGTTTCAGGGTCTAGGCTGAGTATCTGCCAAAGATTAATGCATTGGGGGTTGGGAAGATGCAGAGGGAGGTGTTAATGTGGGGTTTGGGATTTTTTTCTTTTTCCACTTCAAAGGGTGGGTGAACATTGCTGATTCATGCTGCTGGATACAGTTAGAAAACTTTTAAAGATCGAATCTTCAGTCAAACTAGGTTTCTGTGTTTTCACCCCTGTACCAAGAGAGTGAGATACTAATTCTAAATATTAAAAAACCAAGACAGTGTGGTCTGATAAAGAAGCTTAATTGAATTTTAATGACAAAATGAAAAAATCATCCAAGACTTCCTGATTAATGCAACAGATACCTTTTCATCTGCCTCAGCAGATAATACAAAAAATAAATGGATTTCTACATCAGGTTTTAATTTGTCCTGTTGGCAGACCACACCCCTGATTTCCTTGCTCCTGGAACAGACCTGGCTGCTGCTTCTCTTGTGTGTGAGGTCACAGGTGCCAAGGAAAAGGTTGACACAGTCACATCTATCTGCAGGGCAATATCATTTGAACCAATTCAACAGTCACTCATTGTTCATACCCCACAGCAATGATCTTCAAGCAGTCTTGAGTGCTCACCCTCTTGCCTCTTGACAGGATTGCTGCCCTTCTCCCAGTGCCTGTAATTACATGAGCAGAAAAACACTTCCCATGTTTTAGCATATCCTAAAAAGTGAACAGGGGGTTGAAGGGGAAGTGTGATATTTGAAACACTGGCTTAAATGAGAGCATATGAGCAGAGACAAACCCAGCCACAGCTAACACAGCTCAGCTCTGCATTAGCTGCTGGTGGATGGTGTTGGGAAAACAAATCCTTACTCTGCCCAGAGGCTGGAAAGATTTTTTTAACCCTTTTACTATTGTATTGTGGGTGTTCAGTTTGATTTGTGCCCCCATTGAGCAATTTTCCTCTGCTAATGACCTAATGAGATGAAAAGGATTTATCTGAGCATGATTCATGATACTGGATAAGGGACTGTGATTCAATACCACCAGCTGTGTCTACATCTTTCTGAGTGTTGACAACAGAGGATGTCTCTGGATATGGTGGCAGACAGTCCTAATTTCTGTGACTACAGATCCTATGTTAGCCTACAGGACTGTAAGCATCTAAAGTCTGCGGATTTTCTTTCCTTTTGAAATGCAAATAAAGGCCAACCTGTAGGTCTCTGCACCCTCTTTGGTAACAGGGACTTTTACCACGTTCACATTGGGCAAGGGAGCAGTTCACCAATTAAAATGTTTTAGTGCCTTCCTTTAGTCCAGTAGAAGACACCCCATGCTAAGTGTCTGTCCTCCTCCGAGTGTACAGGCTGTTCTAGGTTTGCCTTCCTTTGAGAGGTCTTTCAGAGTGCATTTGTTTGACAGCACAAATGTATGTGATTTGCAGTTTCCTCTGACATATTCATCTTGTTTATAGCCCTTTTATTAAGGGTCATTTACCAAACAAATAAAAATTAATTTAGACTTGTTAAGCTGTAGAGAACTGTCAGGATTAGTGTACTACCTGAACTCTGAAGAAAGAAAAAGCCATCAGCAATGCATATTTGCAAGTCTTAACAATCCCAGGATTAGCTCTTTTCTTATGTACAGAACAGTGATTTTTTTCTGTATCCAACAGCCCAGTCCTACCAGGGCAACTGGCATATGTTGTGTCCCATCCATTTAATGGCATTAAATTTATGGGTAACACCTGTTCCAGCTCCCCCACTGTTCCTGAGTTTTGTGTCCATCTAGAAGCACAGACTTTCCTCAAGTCCATCTCACTGCCTTCTCTGGCAGGACAGCAGTTGTATGGTTGTCTGCACATTATTTTCTATTTATCATCAAAGTGAGGAATACGGGCACAGCCTAAGCTTTATCCTTGTTATCACATGAGATCAAAATTCTTGTGAGAAGCACCATGTTGACAGCATCTGAGGTGCTTTCTCAGCCATGTATGTGCTACAAGACCACTTTGATAACGGAGTAACAAGCTGAAGATAGACAGTCTCAGCAGAGATAAATCCCAACCCATTTTGCTGTACTACAGCTTTGGAGAATTCCCCTGTAAAGGTGTACAGCTCAAAGTGTCTATCTTGACTAGAGTAAAAATGGATTGTGGTTAGTCTCCACTAAATTCTTCCAGAAAGCTATTTTGTTTTGAGAAAGGTGCCTTTTGTTAAAATAATACCATTGGAAAGACATTCTAAAATTCTGTATGGGAACAGCCTGGTTTTCTAGGAATTTGAAAGTTGATTCACCACTTGAGTTGCACAAGAAGCTCTGAGGGACATTTGTAAGACCCTGAGCAATATACATCTGTACTGATTCAGGATAAACCTTTTCTTGATGTACAAGCAGAGAATCATAGAATGGCCTGGGTTGGGAGGGACCTTAGAGATAGATCACCTGGTTCCAACCACCCTGCCATGGGCAGGGACACCTTTCACTAGACCAGGCTGGTCAACCCTGAGTCATTGACCACGACCCTCTGGATGCAACTGTTCAACCACTTTCTCATCCTCTAACAGTTCACTCCTCAAATCCATCTCCCTCCAGTTTGGAGAGGATGCTGAGGGTGACCATGTCAAAGGCATTACAGAAATCCAGATAAATTACATCTGCAGCTCTTCCCTTGTCCGCTGACTGTTCCACCATAGAAGGGCACTGGGTTTGGTCATGCAGGAATTGCTCTTAGTGAAGCCGTGTTGGCTGTCTTGAATCATGTTACCATTTTCCATGTGCTTTAGTATGGCTTCTAGGGACATCTGTTCCATGATCTTCCCCACCACAGAGGTAAGACTGACAGGTCAGTAGTTCCAGAAGCCTCCTTTCTACACTTTTTTTTAAAGATTGGTACAATGTTTCCTTTTTTTCCAGTCACCTGGGATTTCAGCAGACTGACAGGACTTTTCAAATATCATGGACAGCAGTTTAGCAACTATGTCAATCAATTCCCTCAGGACTTTGGGATGTGTCTCTTCAGGTCCCATAGACTTATGTACATTCAGGTTCCCCAGGTGGTCATGAAACTTGTCCTTACTTACAGTGGGATGCATTTTGTCCCCCAGTCCCATCCTCCTGTCCATACACTGGAGAGATGTGGGAACAGAGGCTGCCATTGAGAATTGAGGCAAAAAAATTGTTAAATACCTCAGCCTTCTCCTCATCTGTTGTTACCAGTTTCCCAGCACTGTTTATCTGGGAGATATATAATATAAAGAGAAGAAATTCAAGCTCTGAGAAATAGATAACACCCTAATTGTTCTATTTGTTTCTTCTAAATGTTGTTGAGAGCTTTCTTAATTTTTAACAGCAGTCCTGAAAATTTGGAATCAAAAGCTATTAATTTGGCTGTAAAAGTAGCTTCATTAGGACATGATGATATATGTAATAAAAGTATAGACAGTATCACAATATTTAGACATGCATAGGTACCTGCAGTTGCTAAATGATATATGACAAGATATGTCATTAAGCCATCAGATTTGAGTAACATGTATGTTTAAAAAAAAGTTCAATTACAACTTTTTTTCTTATCAGTTTTTTAATGTAAAGGACACTTAACCACCTTAAAAATGTATTGGTTTTTTTGAAACACCTTGTACCTCATACCCGTAATTCAAGGAAGGAAGTACCACTACCAAATTAGGTGTTGTTGGATGCAGACACCTGAAAATGTCTCTGTTCAATTTTAGGAAAGGTAGAAGGAGACTAACCTATTCATGACAGCTGTGTATGTTTGATCTAATCTGGCTTGTAGGAAAAGGGAGAGAAATATTTTAGGCATTCATGAGTCAAGCATTTCTTTGCCTGGAATAACCAGATGAGGTGTCCATGTAAACAGAACAGCTTTCTTCCTCAGTATAAACCTGCAGAGCAAGCCAACATATCTTTCTTCATGTCTGGGTGTACTGGTGGTTGACAGTGTTTTTCTTGTTTCTGTACCACTTGGAAATAGATATCTCTCCGTGAAACATCTGAGAGTCAGCTACCCCTTGTTTCCTTGAAAACAATAAATTATGTCCTCAAATAAAACTCTTTAAAAAAAAGAATCATGTTCCATAGAAGAGAAAAATGTCCTGAATCTCTCATTCCTTTTGACCAGCTAATCCACAGAATTACAGAGAGATTCATCAGGCATGAAAGTGTGAAGGGCAACATAGGTGTCAGACAGTAAGAGAGCAGATAAAATTAATGAAAATAGGGATATAAAAAGGAGAAGGCTTCTGGTCAGCCAGAACTGAACCTGGAAAGGCAAGTAAGATTAATTTATTTATGGCCTGGAATTCCTTTTTATGCTTTTTTGTCTTTTTCTCTCTTCCTGTCCATCTCCTAGGAAGTGAACCTTTTTCTGTGCCAAAATATTTGCACCCTTTTTGACTGAGCATCAGATTAACACACTGCTGTTACCTACTCTAATTTACTCTTCAGCAGATCTCCACTGCTTATCAAAACACCCTTTTGTGTGTGTATTTCCTGCTTGGTTTCTTCTTCAGCTTTATAACTATTAAAAGGTTTTTCAATCAGTATTCATGACACAGATTTCAAAAGCTGTAAGAAAAATGAGGGAGATGGGTACGGAAAGCTAACAGTATTTTACAATAGAAGAAGACTTAGAGTCATAGTTTCTTGCCTTGAGAAATGGAATAACTTTTTTATTTTCTCAGAGGAAAAACAATTGGAAGAATAATTATTTATTATGTTTTGGTTGTTAATAAACAGTAATAAAATAAGTGCATGTTTATGCTGTAATGATGAAGCAGCTGATACTCTGCCCTTGGAGTATTTATTTTTGCTACTTCTTCATCTTTTCTCTGCTGTTCTGGGACTTGTGATCCAAATAAGTCCAAACAGGAATTTCAGCTTTGCAATACCTGGCAGCCTCTGTAAAACAAATGCTGCTTTTACTGGGAGGCAGCTCCATCCAGATGGACTGAGGTTCCTGTTAAGGGAGTTCATCCAGTGGGTGGGATTCTTATTTTATTTTTAAGCAATATTGCATTGGTGATAGGGACACAACAGTGGCTTCAGTCCAAACATTCTGCTGGAGGAAGCATTTCTGATGTGGATAAAAGGTTAATGTCTTCCCTCTCTCTTGTCACTATGTTGTTGACTTCTTTCATTGTGGTGGATAGTAACAAAAAACAAAAGCATCACCTCTAGTGATCTGCTCCTCAATGCAACATGTTTAAGTGTTATTTGAGTCCAAGGACTGAGTAAAAAGAGCCATTCAAATCTGTTGTAACTGTGTCAAGACGCAGGATTTCTGTCCTAAAGGGAGCAGAACATGGTTGTATCATGACTGATTTGTATATACTTTGTAGAAGGGGGAGAATATGGTTGGAATTCATGGAACAAACTAAATGGTTTGGGTTTTTTTGAAGCTATGCATAAAAGAAACTTAAGCATAAAAGATGGCTCATTACAGCTGGTGTTTAAGTCATCAAAGGAGGAAGAGGCAGTGTGAGGAAAGAATATTAATTGCAAAGAACAGTGAAGGTTACTATTTCATTTGGTCCATTTCAGTGTAACCATAGGAGACATTCCTGCTCCCAATTACAGAAGAAAGGGCAGATCTCTGCTGCTAAAAAGGGAGAACTCATTCAGATACACTCATTGTACCACATTCAACTGCCCATTTTCCCTCTAATGGCAGGTCTAAAATAGAATGCAGAATTCTGCAGTGCCCTTTGGTAATAAATGCCACTAAACCCACAATATGTAACTTTAATGTGCCATTTGAAACTGGGGCAGAAGGCTCTGCTTCATGTTGCAATGAGCCTTCTTAGAAAGACCTTGTGAGGAACTTGTTCAGAGAAGGCTGGGAAAAGCGTCATCATTGGACAGACCAAGGAATTGAAGCACAGCATGGTTGAATAATTTGGCACCCAGTGAAGTAGATGAGGCTGGTAACAGAGCTAAAATTATGATTCATCCTAGATCGGAGCCCTGTTGCAAAAGAATTAGATCTGGTTCCCATTTGTTAGGAAACACAGGATAAATATTTTGGGTGAAACAGGTCAATTTTCCATAAAGTTTTGCTTAAGGTAAAATTCAAACAATGTGATGTGTGGTTTACTTTATCTCTTTTTTCCTTTCTTTATTCTTCTACTTACTCATCCATGTGGCTACTTTAGAAGGGGTAGCAAACATTACTACAACAGGTTAATTAACGGGAAATTCTCATGTTGCATTTTTTACATTCTATATCAAGGTGTACACACTCCTTTCATCTGTTTTTTGAAATGTTTTTGCTCAAATTCAGTCTTACATCTACCTGGATAGCCAGCTGTGTTCCAGATGCTGATAATGCCTCATTAAGTGATGTGACATTCCTGCTGCAGGTCTCACAGGGCACCTTAGCAGTCACAGGATTGTTCTTGTGGGAAAAGAAACTCTAGATTTGTTAAAGTTAAAAAAAAAAAATATTATTATTATTATTATTATTAATAATAATAATAATAATAATAGTAATAATAATAATAATAATAATAATAATAATAATAATAATAATAATAATAATAATAATAATAATAATAATATAAAAAACTGTTATCAAATATGAAATCTGTGTCATTGTCCCTCACACCCGTGCTGGAAATGTGTTGCCTGCTCTGTGGGTCATGGCTAGGTGGTTGATTTTCAGCCATATAGAGCCCATGTGGCAATTTTTCATGGGCAGAGAAGCAGCAGGAGTATGTGCAGAGGAGGAGCAGCAACACGAGGGAAGGGGCCTATGAATACAGCCAGGACAGGTAGCCATTGGAAAGCCCACACATTACTCTGCTCTCTGGAGCTCAAGGGTGGGCCCAGAGCTGGAAGGCTGGCAATGATAGTGGAGGAAGAGGAGGGTGTTTACGTTTCTTGGTTATTCAAGCCAGGGAGTGCCTTTTAATTTGTATAAAGTGTAAACTGATGGTGATCCTCTTCGGGTCTTTGAGGTGTTGCTGAAACATGTAAGGAAGAAGCTCAGAAGCTGGTGTGCAAGACAGAGGCTTCAGAGGAGGACTGGTCCAGCCCTGAGGCACCCAACCGCTGTTTCTGAGCCCTGGGGGAGAACAAGGGAGCTCCAAGAAACACAGGAGATAAATGTACCTGATAAATAACAAATTGTCTTCATCCACAAAGGCTCATTCTGTTCACATTGTTTATCAGTTGTTAGTCAGATATGCACGAACATGCCATTCACACCTCAGCAAGCATAAACCAATAAACGTGGGACCAATTTTAATGGCATACCTAGAGGCACAAGCTGTGAGGTGCAGAGTATCATTTAGTAGAGTCTGGCCCCAGATGTTTTCGTGAAGTATGACAAAGGATACATGTGCCTTATAATAACCTTAATTTTCAGATAGAAAATGAGAGAAATGGGTACATTTACTAGCATGCACCAACAAGACCATTGTTGCCTTTCTGCCCTAAGAAATAAATTTTTATTGTCCCCCTCCACCCTCCCTCAGGTGACTAGTTTGATCTTGCTTGCAATTTTAGGTTTGCTTCCAGGTTCTCAGACAGTCTCCTCTAGCTCATGCGTTAATAATTACACCTCCTCTTTAACTGTATTTTTCATGTTGAAGGGTTGCAAAGCATTTCACAGTGCTGTGCCAATATCTGCTTTTCACCAGGGAGAATGCAGGGTAACTTAAACCCATGGAAAATCAAGTGAATGGGGGAGTTGGCTCTGTATGTAAAGAGGTCTCTTCACCTATAGCCAAAAGGGAGAGAGAGCATGGTGGGTGCTATGCTCTGCCAAGTCAGCTTCCCGTCTCTGTTGGCAGAAGGAAGACAAAGGCTTGTTTCTAATGGAAAGTATTTATATGCTGAGGACTGGGAGGACAAAAGCTGGTAAATGTGCCAGGACAGCTGCGTTATAATACCTTTGTCTTGACAAAGGTATTGTACAGTTCTTGATTGTAGCTGGCATTATTGTAATTTTATGTTATCAGTGTTTATCTCTCACAGATGTAAAAAACTGAAGAGTCAGGCTTATTTTTGGGATTGGGCCTTTTGCCCTACTGATTTTGAACCTTAGGGATTTTATTTTCTCCTTCCCATTTTTCTTCTCTGTATAGCTATGTGGCTAGAAACTGTTCCTTATAATTTCAATTTACAGCTGAATTTCTCATATAATCACTTGCTTCCTGGAGCTGAGGCTTTAAGAAAAACGTCATAAGTCTGTGCACTTTTTAAAAACAACAGCAACAGTAAAAAAGCCTGCAAGAAAATTACAATATTCTCATATGTAAAGCACTAGATTCCTTGTGGCTTTTTTAAAAGATTAGCACTGACATCAGTCCTGCCTTGGGGTAAGGTAGAGGTGTCCCACTTCCACCTTCAGGGCAGGAGATATAAATGCTTTCTATGCTATTTTCATCTTCCATGCAACAAGGCTTCCCCTGTTTTCTTTCTGGGACTGCTTGCCCAAGTTGAGAGATTGTCTTATGACCCTGACACCTCCCAGCATCAGTGGTGTTGTTCCAGTGGATGCAATGAGAAGCCCAACGTCTTTAATCAGCAAACTGTATTTGTGACAATAACCTTCGCCCATCACTGTAGCTGATGTTTTCTCAGCTCTGACCTTTCTGTAGGAAGGAAATTACTCTACTTGCCCCACACATTTCACTCTATGTTTTATTAACACAGTCTGGGAAAGGAATTAGCGCTAAGCAGTTAGTGCTGCTACATCTAGCAAAGCATTGCTCAGTTCTCATTTTGATGGTGATTAAGTTCACTTAACCAAGGCAGGCCTTGGGGCTATGAAGTGTCTGCTGAGAGGTTATCACGAGGGTGTACAGGTGGGGCATTCAGGGTAGGTAGAGTGCATGTAACCAAGTAATGCAAGGATAAAGATCCTCCAAGTATACAAATGGTTAAAAGAAACAGAAATCTGAGAAGGCTGGACACCATACTCCCTGAATAAAATCTCAGTTAGCCTGCAGACCTGGTCAGAGATGGTGTCCTGGTGCGCACTGCGCTCTGACTCTCATTGGAAGCTAATTCTCTGTGGTCACTGCTCAAGCTCTAGGTTTCTCCCAAGTGTCATAAACCTTTGTTTATTTCATATAAATAAAAAAAAAATAATGAATCCATTCTATTTGGATGAAAAGACAATTGAGATGCTAAAAAAACCCAGATTCTAATCAAGTTCAGGCGTGTGTGGTTTTTACTGGCATATTTCCTCCAGGAGCTTAACACCATACCCAGCACTAAACCTTTGCAAAGGACAAGAAATGTTCCCTTTTCTCAGTTCCCACACACTCCCTAGGCAGCATTCAGACTTTTGATGGAACAGGCTGGTTTCCATACCTCTGCACGAAGTGCAAGGAGTGTAATCGCTTGCAGGCTCATTTGTGGGAATCAAACCAGTCTACAGAAAGGAAAAGCCTAGACATGTAACAGAAAGATGATCCCAGGAATTAGCAAGGCTGTGCAATGCCTTGGCAGTGGGGGAGGGGCTCTTGTATAATTCCGTGTTCTGGAGTGGAAAGGTAAATATGTTTTATGATGTTACATAATAGCGTAAGATAATTCAGGGCTGCGTAGATTTATTGTGCACCTGCCGATTGACAGCTCTGTCCTCAGGACAGTATTTCAAAACCTGCTTCAGACTGTAGTGCTCCTGTTTTAAATACAGAAAAGCCAATCCTTGTTCCAGTCAGCTCAGTCAGATTATGAATTTCAGATAGATCGTGACTTCTTTCCTTGCAGCTTTTTCTCAATATCCAGTAAGCAGTGCACCCCATTGGTATGTGAAGAACTAAAGGGTTTCTCTTTAATGCTATTACAGCTTCTCTACCTTCATCTTACAGGTTTGCATCACTACAGCTTCCACATCGATACAAAAAATATGTCTTTGCAACATCCCTATCTACTATCTATATCTACCATCCCTGTCTAGTATCCTAGATTCTTTATCATCACAATGCATTTAAGGAAAATAGGAAAAAAAAAAAAAGAAAATAAGATTCATGTCTTGCTTAAAATCCAGGGTGAATTCATCACAAAGTGGGTGCCCTGTGAGTCTTGAGTCTCAGGCAGGATTGTAACCACTGACTCATCTTCTTCTGCTAGATCAGCCTACAAAGAATAAGTATTAGGAAAGAGTTCCAAATGTAGAAATTATTAAATTAGAAAAGCAGTATCTCCATTGTCATAAGGGTAAAAAAAGTGTAGTTCCAGAAAGCCACCCTCTCCAAATAAATGCTGAGTGTTTGAGAAGTGTTTTGTGATCCTTAAGAGCTCCTCTTAGTAATCTTTCAGATTACTGTTCTTTGACTGACCTGCCACATCAAGGGTTTTACTTCTATGGAGCATACTCTAAGTCTGGTTCTTAATTTACAGACACCATGTAAATTGAACCCTGAAGAATATAGCTTTTCAACACCCAACACATCCAAACTTACGGTTAAAGAAAGAGAGAGGGTCATGCAGCATCATCTCTGCGTTTTGGCAGATGTGGCCTCTGCTGCTGTACCTGAATGCAGGTAGTATCATTCAGTGTATGTTGAGTCTTAATGTTGCCTTAACATGGTCACAACACACCTGACCCATGTCATATCTCCCTGACAGAGCATGAGCTTGTTACAGATGAAGTGCAACTAAACTGTGGAAGCCCTGAGCCTGAAGCAAAGCAAATACTTCAGTGGAGGTCAGAGAAGTATTTGGCATTTGTACAGATAATGACAAAACCTATAATGTTATTCCTCATTTATAAAAGGGCATAATCTCTCATTCTCATTGCATGAGGCAACTGCCAGCACTTGGAGATCAAAAATGAACTGGGTTTGGGTTTTTTGAAATGTGTGTTCTCTCATAAGAATATGAAAAGAGATTTTGGATTGTCTTTCTCTCAAGTGGCATTGCCCACTTTTTTGCCAGGGGCCCATATTAGAAGACCCTCTCCAGCTTTGCAGTTTTTTTGTGATTTCTATTACTTACTCTGACTGGCAAAGGAAGTTACATGCCCATTTATTGAAAAGTCTGGTAAAGATCTTGGTGGATTTTTGTGTCCTCATATAGTTTTTAAGTCTGGGAGGCAGGTCTCTTCAGCCTCTCTCTGTCTTTCCGTTCATCTCATTGTCTGCACTGTTACTCATCCTGAACATTCAGTGGCCATTCACAAGCTGGCAGTGCTTTACCTGTGACTCACATCTCAGTCACTTGTCCAGAAATGAAGCTGTCCCAGGGGCTGTGGAAAGGGCAGACAGCCCTGGGAGGATGAGTAAACCCCCTCCACTCAACTTTCTCCCTTGTGACTGGTGTGATGTGTACCTAAGGTCTGGCTTTAGGGAAATCACTCCAGTAACAAAAAACAGCTTGTGGAATTGCCTATGAATCAAAGCTGCTGGGTTTTGTGTTGTTCTATGTAACTTGAGTCTGAGCCCACAGAAATTTGCCAGTTTAACATGAGATGATTCCCAGTCCTCCTTTGTGTGCTGCAATGGCACCATGACCTGACTGCAACAATTGTTGTCTTGCAGAATGACACAAGTTCTTATGACTAATAGGCAAATCCCTGTGAAACCAAATGCAGTGGGGCAGAGCAGGGAAACACTGCTATCACTAAAATCCAGAGGCAGAGAGAGGTTTCATGAAAGTGTTCTGAGGAGTTTTATCACTTAAGAGTTGCTCGGGCAAGACATCTTTCTTTAAAATGAGTGGGGTCTCAACTCATTCATCACGGCATACATTGCAATAGTTTCCTGACCTGTCACTGAGAATTTGAGCAATCACATTTTCTGTGTCTGTTCTTCTAAATACCTGCAAATGCTGTCTGGCTACAGGCTTAACCAACATAGCCACTAGAAAGTGCTGTCGTAGAAATATAATTTCTTGTCAAGACTGTATCTTCTTGTTTTCCTAATTGGAAAAAAAAAAAAATAGTGCATGTCCTTGCTTGCTTTTTGAGTATGGGGAATGTTTAGCAGAATTTGAATGGAAATGTAGGGGCAAAGATCAAGGTTATATAAACTATTTAACTTAGTGCATAACTAAAGGAAAGCAAGAGAAAATAATTATTAGCCATAGCAAAGATAGGCAACTCCCAATAGATAAACAGGGAATTAAAAGTGGGTCTCATCTTAATAATTTAGGGTTCTTCAGTCCAAAGTGAATTATTAAAGATAAGAACCTGGGCATAGTACGAGACCGGTACTCTTAGGAGTAGATGCTCTTACAGATTAATAATTGATTAAAGACTGAAAATTTCTCCATTTGATTCTCTCCTTCACTGGAGAATTCTTCTGGGATATTGAACAGGCACTTAGATTCATCAGATCCTCAAGGGGATTTAAATGTTGGGCTACATCTGAGTGCAGCCCAAACACAGAGCAGCAGGCAAGCCTCCCTCCGAAGAACTTCAGGTCTGCCTCCTTAGCACCTTATGTAGCACTTCAGCAGCTCAGAAATGAGACAGAGAGGAGTCTGGGCTAATAATGCTGAAACCTCTGAATAGGCTTAATGTCTCCAGAGGCAGAAAGTAACTGGGACCAAAGCTCAGCATCTGGCTTCTTGCCTAACAAACAAGGCAGGAGCTCTATTTCCTTTAATTTGTATAATTGTCTAATAGTTTGAGCGCTTACCTAAGAATGGAGCTATCTGCATCGCTTCCTATCTCAGGGCGAAGGGATTTGCTCCTACACATCCCACGCATCCTGAAAGAGGGACCTAACCTCCAGGTTGTGTTTGGTTAATGCACAGCAAGGGATGTAAGCAGGGAACTGGAAGGAGAGGGGAAAAAGCCAAGACCATAGGTACAAAGCAGGGTGCTGCTTGCTGCCTGCAACTGTGCTCCTTCACTGTTTGACTATCTAGGATTAAGCAAGTTAAACACATATACCTGTATGAGGAGCGACAGCTCAGAATGAATCCCCTTGCACTCCAAGTGCTGCCACTGCCAGGTTATCATGAGTCTCTCTTTTTGCTCAGCCTCCTCTGCCCCACAGCTCCTGCCAGCTGCACAACAACCTGATTTCACCCCACAACCTAAACAGGGATGGTTCAGTGAGTATGTGGATGAAAGCACATGCCTGAGAAGTGGGAAAGTGTTTTGAATCTGTAGCAGAAGGATCTGAATCTGGAGCCCTTTTAAGGTACTCTAGCCATGATAATCTTACAACTAATACTGAATAACTAGTCTGCTGCTGAGATGGATGCTTTCCAAGTCAGGCTTCATGCTCTGGATCAGGGATTGTATGGAGGAACCTGCATGCCAGAGAGATTACAATCCTGACCTGGCTTCAGACATTTTTAGTAACCAGGACATACTGTGAGCTTCCTGGACCACCAACAAGCTTCTACTGTCTTTGTGTAAAAATTAATGGCACTGACTGAGGCAGAAATATAGCTGCTTGTTGAAGGTAACTACACTGCCTGCCCTGTTGCCAGCCTTCACTTTCTCAGCTGCCTCATGTAATCCTGCACCAATAAATCTTTCAACTTTATATTTTCAAATGTCTTGGCAAACCCAGTTTCTTCTGTAAAAGCGGTAAGAACGTTAGTTTGTTTTAATCCCTGTTTCATGGTGCCAAGATGTTGAACGAGCACGTAGATTCACGTCCTTCAATCAGCAAAAGAAAAATGCATTTCCTACTGATGTAAACCTTTGCTCGGTTTCACAAGCCCATACATGTAAGCACTGATTAATTCTCTTTGTCAAGGTTGCAGTTTTCACAGGTTATTATAGTTCTAGCATGGCCAGCATAGAATTAACTTCCATAGCCTCTGGCTTTAATTCAGACATAAAAGGGATTAATATGAAGGAAAAATCTCTACCAGACACCACCACATTTAGCTTTCCCAGCTACAGCTGCATCTCTAAGAAGTAATTAATAATAAACCAGACCAGAGCTGATGAGACCAGGTATCACAGAGAAAATTGTACTGCTTTATGTGGAAGGATGTGTTGTCCAGTTCAGGCAGCTTTTTAAAAGAAGATTCTCATGGGCTTATGATTTCAGATCAATATTTCATATTACTTACACTCTAATTCACTGGAAAATTATTTCTTCCTTGTTTCTTTGCTCTCAAACAGTTTTCAGTGGACCAATTCAAATTTTAGGAAGAATTTCTAGCAGTGTTAATTTGTATAGCCTTGCTGTTTTTAGTTAATTGCATTAAAAAATTTAGTTGTACCTACAAAGGTGTCAGAATTTCACAGAGTGCAAATACTACTCCTAGCCAAATAGCACCTTCATTCTTCTTTTCACGTGAGGAACTCCAAAGTCCCCACAATATTGTAAATAATTGTATGTACTCTGTATGTGTTATATTGAAATATCAGTATTTGGTAACAGACACTGCCTTTTCCCAGCTGTTGCTCTCAAAACCCAAAGCAAGCCCTCTGTGTCTATATAAGGGACACCAACGATTCATTTCTTGCTACAAGCAGGGGACAGGATTAGGTGAACAAACCCAGCAGACACAGCCCTTGCTTAAAAGGTAACAACATTTGAGTGTTTACATAGCTTAAGTTTAGGGGTGACACCCACTGAAAGATTTTAGCAGACTGCATAAATCCAAATTACCCCCCAGGCCATAGATCTGCATAGTATATATACAGGTAGCGTTTGAGTATCAAAGGGGTGCAAAAATAACTTTGCTTACAATTCTAAGCAAATTCTAATTTAGGAAGGACCTGATGGATGTCCCTTGATTTGTGCCTTTTTGCATCCATTCACATGCAATTTTTACTCATCAAATAGTCTGTTCATTTTGTATTATAATATCAATGTAAGACTTTTGTGGAGTCACAGATTATATAGGATAATAGGAATGCATGGTGCATCAGTAAATAATTAGAGAGACAGGTAAATAAACAAAAAAATTAATAAAACCCAATTGCTCTAGCCCAGGTAGGAAATCATGGCCATGAAGCCTAATGATCAATAACAGCCTTTCCCATTTTTCCTCCTCTCCTGAATGGGATAAATGTCAGATTATTTAATGACAGGACACATCAAGTTGATTTCATGCAAGACCTGCTTTGACATGAGAAACAATATGACAGATGTAACCAATGATAAATGGTTTCTACCTCTGAGTTTTGGTGCAGAAAGATGGAGGGGAGGTGAGGGAACTGATGCATAGCATCTTCTGAGGGTACATCAGAGATCCATACAATGTAAGCCAGAGCATTTCTTCTCTGTAAGCATGCCAAAGTTCAATTAGATACCTATTTTCCCTAAGAGGCCTTTGGGTTGTGCAGTAAGTGTTAACATGGAAGCAACTGACAATAAGAAAGGTCACATTATGAAAGTTAAAATACAAGGATTTGTGTAGTAGATACAGAAGGTCAAATACAATGAAATTAAGCACCTTGCAAAAAAAAAAAAAAAAAAAAGGCGTTTAGAGAAAAAGAGAATTTTCTTCTTTAATAAAGGATTTGTTTAATGTTTTATGGGAGATAACAGCCAAGGGATGAGATAAAAGTTACTTAAACAACCCATTGATTTTTGGAAGATGTGAAAAATTCTAAATGTATGTAATTTACAGGCTTCTACAGTCCTGCTTCTGTTATACTTACTAGCTGGTTCTTCACCTGCAGTTCTGGAAACTAGCTACAGTTGAACTGCTTGGGTCTTTATATGTGCCAACAGATAAAAAATCCTGTGTGGTGTCAGCTTGGAGAAAATTATACTTGTCTTCCTTTGGCATGTGCAGACAAGAAATGAGAAAAAATGAGAAAATAGAATAGAATAGAATAGAATAGAATAGAATAGAATAGAATAGAATAGAATAGAATAGAATAGAATAGAATAGAATAGAATAGAA